>NC_053433.1:112158931-112330652 GCF_007990345.1 Gossypium hirsutum
CCAGAATCGGAAAGCGAGGAGAGACCGTTAGTCCCCTCCTCCACCGGCGACGCGAAGACGGCTCCGACGCCGGCCTCCGGAACGAAATGGTCCTTTTCTTTTCCTTTATTTCTTTTGTTTATAGAGTAGTCAAAAAATAAATAAATAAATAAATAAATAAATAAATAAAATGTAGAATGCCGAATAGAAAGAGGAAAAAATGCTATCAACCTTCAGTTTTCTTCTCTTTACTGAGTTATTTGTTGTTTTTTTTCAAATCCGAGAGCCCCTGTTACATTCCCTTTTTTATTTATATAGCGATTACAATCCTATTTCTATCATTTTGCCCTGTTTGTGCCTCTGCCTTGCGTGTTTTTCCTTTCCTTGCAGATGAGCAGGTGGAGCAGGTGGTGGCAAAGTTGGTGGCGGTGGCAGAGGGCAAGTGGACTAGGTGCGGCGGCTAGGGTTAGGGGTTAGGTCTAATTAGTGTTTTGGGCTATTTGGGCTGTGGTTAGTTTGGGTCTTGGGTTTGGGCCCGGGCAAATGGGCTGTACAGCTGCCCTCTTTGCTCGTTGTCGTGTAACGAGAACAGAGCAAAGACTAAGAAGCCCATTTTGCCCGGTCTCGCCGAGTCTGGACTCCTCTTGACGCTTTTCTTCAGGCAGCTTTATTCTAGTCCACTGTCTTGTCGCTTCAATCCATTGCACTTCAGGGATGTCCGACTTGTGCTTCAATCTACTCTACCACAACTTCAGAAGGACAAGGTTTTAAGTTTAAGTCTACTCCACTGAGATATCAGGGAGATAAGACCTGATGCGATCTACTCTGCTGTATCCTCAGAGAGATAAGATCCTTTATTTTAATCCGCTCCACTGTAACTTCAGGGAGATAGGATAGTGTCTTCGATTAGCTCCGCTGTGTCTTCGACTTGCTCCGCTGTAATCTTAGGGAGATAAGACTCTGACTTCAATCTGCTCCACTGTAACCTCAGGGGGATAAGATCTGCAATTCTTCGTTACTCACTGTAACTCAGAGAGATAGACCTAATGCGATCTACTCTACTGTACTTCAGAGAGATAAGATCTTTATTTTAATCCGCTCCACTGTAACTTCAGGGAGATAGGATAGTGTCTTCGATCTGCTCCGCTGTAATCTCAGGGAGATAAGGTCTGAATTCTTTGGTCTGTTCCACTGTAACTCAGGAGATAACTGATGCGATCTACTCTACTGTAACTTCAGAGAGATAAGATCCTTTATTTTAATCCGCTCCACTGTAACTTCAGGGAGATAGGATAGTGTCTTCGATCTGCTCCGCTGTAATCTCAGGAGATAAGGTCTGAAATTCTTTGGTCTGTTCCACTGTAACCTCAGGAGATAAGACCTGATGCGATCTACTCTACTGTAACTTCAGAGAGATAAGATCCTTTATTTTAATCCGCTCCACTGTAACTTCAGGGAGATAGGATAGTGTCTTCGATCTGCTCCGCTGTAATCTCAGGGAGATAAGGTCTGAAATTCTTGGTCTGTTCCACTGTAATCTCAGGAGATAAGACCTGTATTATGAACCTAATTATGCCTAATGATTAGGATGACATGATCAAATGAAACAAATGCTCCTAACTAGACATATGTGAATGGTATTTGCATGAATGCAGAATTTTATTTTTTTGAGAATGATCTTGCTTAGGTTATCACTACTCGCAATTTATCAAAGTTTTGTGACTGACATGCTACAACGCCTTCTCACTTGACTGATTTTTCTGAAGGAATATTTAGCCAGACTGTCCCATTGTAACCCTCAAAGTTATATCCACTGGGACGCCAAGATTTGTGCCATCATTCTCTCACAGTAATCTAAGGGTAGAAATATGTGGCTTTTCCTTTGTCCTCTTTTATCACAATTCGGGGATGTAGGATCTGCCGTTCTGGTTTCCTACACTATTCTCAAGGTGTCGTATGAAAGTCTTATGAGCAAGTGAAGGCTCTTTTCTCCAATGTGACCTCTTCCTATTGCCTGATGATCATTGCTTCTTGTTCATTTAAGCTTTGTAATTAACACGACAGCTTGTCATTTTGTTCAATCAACGTTTAGACGACAAAATCTGAAAGGATAGTCTTTAATTTAGACTCTTCCTTCCTAGATTTCCAACTTTTAAAATTGGCGTGTTCTAAACATTAGTCATGTTTCAGTCCCTATATTATTTAGAAATTTTCCAGAGTAATGTGCAAAACTTCTTTCCTGAAAGTTTTATTAGTTCGTTAATCATTACATGTTTGCAAAAAGATCATAACAATGGATAAGAGTAAAGCTCAAATAAAACATCAAAGATGGCGAAAGAAAGGTAACAAAGAAATGGATTGAGAATGTACGTTTCACGAAAGGAAAGGAAGAAAGAAAGAAAATAAAATGTATTTTCAAGAATACACCTAAGAACTAGGTGCCTCAGTTATCGCCGCTTGAGTTTCTCTGTACAAACTTTCCGAAGACCCTTCTAAGTTTGACATGTGTTCAGGAGATCTGCAATACTCTGTCAATGTTCCAAGATGTTGCATATCCTTTCTATTGGTAAAGCAAGATCATCATATGCCCCTGATCAAAATTTGATCCGCTCAAGTCCTGATGTTCCAATCCTGCTCAATACTTGAGTCGCCCTTTTCGGGTTTTCGACTCAAGCCTTCTTTGGTCTCAAAGTGCCCTTTACGGTTTTCACCTTAGCCTCTCCAAGTTTTTTTTTTTTTTTTTTTTTTTTTTTTTTTAGGAAGCAAAGCGCCCTTTACGGGTTTTCACTTTGGTTCCCCTTTTTTCATGTGAAGTATTTCTTGACGGAGTCTGCGTTTACCGGATTTGGTAAACTTTTGCCATCCATCTCACATAGGATCAAAGCTCCACCAGAAAAGGCTTTCTTTACAACATAAGGGCCTTCCCAATTCGGCATCCATTTTCCTCTAAAATCTTTTTGTATAGGAAGAATCTTTTTTAGTACCAAGTCCCCTTCACGAAATTCTCGGGGGCGAACCTTTTTATTATAGGCTCGCATCATTCGTTTCTGGTACATTTGCCCATGGCGAATAGCTCTTAGCCTCTTTTCTTCTATTAGGTTCAACTGATCGTACCGAGATTGGATCCAATCGGCTTCATCCAACTGTAGCTCAGATAACACCCGTAGAGAAGGGATTTCAACTTCAATGGGTAATACTGCCTCCATTCCATAAACCAGAGAAAAAGGCGTTGCCCCAGTAGAAGTTCTAACAGATGTTCGATAGGCAAGGAGAGCAAATGATAACTTCTCATGCCAATCCTTGTAGGTTTCAGTCATTTTCCCCACAATCCTTTTAATGTTTTATTGGCCGCCTCCACTGCACCATTCATTTTGGGACGATACGGCGATGAGTTATGATGCTTAATTTTAAATTTGCTACAAACTTCAGCTATTGTGCTATTATTCAAGTTCATCGCATTGTCGGATATGATCCTCTCAGGCATCCCATATCGACAAATGATCTCCTTCTTTAAGAATTTGCTGACTACTGCTTTGTGACATTTGCATAGAAGCAGCCTCCACCACTTGGTAAAGTAATCAATTACTACGAAGAGAAGCGATGCCCATTAGAAGCCTTTGGTGATATTGGCCCATAACATCCATACCCCACATGGAAAACGGCCAAGGAGAGGTCATGACGTGAAGAGGTGAAGGAGGCGCGTGTATTTGTCTCCGTAAATTTGGCATTTGTGGCACTTCTGGCATGATCAATGCAATCTCCTTCCATGGTGGGCCATAGTACCCAAATCTCATGATCTGTCTGGCCATCGTGAAACCACTGGCGTGCGTCCCACAATCCTCATGGACTTCTTCCAAAATTTTCTTGGCTTCTACGCGTCACACATCTTAACAGTACTTGATCCTTCCTTCTTTTATATAACACTTCTCCTCTAAGACATATTCAATGGCTATCTTTCTCAGAGTTCTTTTGTCATTCTCTGTCGCTTGATCAGGGTATTCCCGATTCTTCACATATTGTAGATACTCTGATACCAAGGACAATCATCTTTTCCCTCCTCCTCAATATTGCAGCAATTAGCCGGGGTCTCAGAGATACTCATCTGAACAGGCCTCATTGCCTCAAGTCTATTCACCTGAATCATCGAAGCTAGAGTAGCTAATGCATCAGCCATTTGGTTTTCCTCCCGTGGGAGGTAATAGAAGGTGATATCGTCAAACTCCTCAGCCAATTCAAGAACTAGTTTTCTATAACCGATTAGCTTAGGATCTCTAGTCTCCCACTCCCCTTTGAGTTGGTATATCACCAACGCTGAATCCCCGTATACTCTCAGTACTTTGATGTTCCGTTCAATGGCTGCACGAATGCCCATAATACATGCTTCATATTCTGCCATGTTATTTGTACAATCGAAGTCCAACTTGCTAGCAACAGGATAATGATCTCCACTTGGGGATACCAAAACTGCCCCAATTCCATTACCCGTAGCATTTGAGGCTCCATCAAAATTTAACTTCCATACGTGATCCATTTGAGGATTTTCTTCAGTATTCGCCACATACATCAAGTCCTCGTTTGGAAAATCGAAATTCAAAGATTCATAGTCCTCCAAGGCTCTACTAGCTAGGAAATCGGCTATTGCACTTCCCTTTATGGCCTTCTGACTGACATATACTATATCAAATTCTGAGAGCAAGATCTGCCATCTAGCCATTCTCCCGTTCAAAGCAGTCGATTCCATCATATATTTAAAGGATCTAACTTTGAAATCAACCAAGTCGTGTGATACAACATATACTGCCTCAGTCTTCGGGTTGCCCAGATCAGAGCACAACACAACTTCTCAATTGATGAGTACCTCATTTCGCAATCGGTAAATTTCTTACTGAGATAGTATATTGCCTTTTCTTTCTTTCCCGTCTCATCATGTTGGCCTAATACGCATCCCATGGAATTCTCCAACACCGTTAGATACAATATCAATGGCCTATCTGGACTTGGAGGTGATAAGACTGGAGTATTAGCCAAGTACTGCTTTATCTTATCGAAAGCCCTCTGACACTCTTCATCCCATTCGCCCGGATTATGTTTCTTTAAGAGCCGGAATACTGGATCACATTTCTCTGTCAGTTGTGAGATGAACCGAGCAATGTAATTCAGCCTCCCTAGGAAACCTCGAACCTCCTTCTGAGTGCGCGGGGGAGGTAAATCTCGTATTGCCTTTACTTTGTCTGGGTCAACCTCGATCCCCTTTTTGCTAACTATGAAGCCTAATAACTTCCCTGATCTGGCTCCAAATGTGCATTTGGCCGGGTTAAGCTTAAGCTGAAATTTCTTTAATCTCAAAATAACCTTTTCAAGACCTGAACATGCTCTTCTTCCGTTCTAGACTTCGCGATCATATCGTCAACATAGACTTCGATCTCCTTGTGCATCATGTCGTGAAACAAAGTCACCATAGCTCTTTGATACGTTGCTCCCGCATTCTTCAATCCGAAGGGCATTACCTTGTAACAGAATGTTCCCCATAAGGTAATGAATGTGGTTTTTCTCATGTCTCCAGGGTGCATCTTTATTTGATTGTATCCAGAGAAACCGTCCATGAAAGAAAACAATGAATAGCCCGCCGTGTTATCTACCAAAGTATCAATGTGAGGCAGTGGAAAGTTGTCCTTTGGACTAGCCTTGTTCAAATCCCTATAATCCACACACATTCGTACCTTTCCATCCTTTTTGGGAACAGGGACGATGTTGGCTACCCAATCCGAATACTTGACCTCTTGTAAGAATCCAGCGTCGAATTGTCTTTTGACTTCTTCTCTTATTTTCAACACAATGTCAGGTCTCATTCTCCTGAGCTTCTGTTGAACGGGTTTACAATCCTCTTTTATGGGCAGACGATGCACCACAATGTTAGTACTTAGCCCAGGCATATCTTGGTACGACCACGCGAAAACATCCTTGAATTCTCGTAGCAAATTAATGAGGTCTTGCCTTGTCTTTGCGGTGATTTCAGTTCCAATCTTCACCTCCTTTCCATCCTCTAGGCTCACTATTTCTAATGATTCCCTATGAGGTAGGATATGCTTATCCTCTTGTTCCACCATTCTTAACAAGTCCGGGGATGCATCATAATCTTCGTCATTTTCAAAGTCGTGGGATCCCTCTGAACACACTTCTTGCTCAAAAATAGGCTCCGTGTTTGAGGCAGCGTCACTCATGTCATTGATATCTGAAGACCTATGAAGGCATATCAAAGAATATACCAAGAATATAAATTTATGAATATGTTTGTGCAAAAGAATTACAAATGAAAGAATTATTTGTAAGACAATCAACCAAATGAAAATATAAAAAGAAGAAAAAAGACTGATCAAGATGAACGTTGACATGTATTTCATTAAAATAATGATATTTAGGCCCAATGCCTATTTCACAAAAAATTTCGTATCGTTTCTAGGCCAACAAACAACAGGAATGTTTTGAGCATTACTCTGAATAAGCCCTAAAGACTACAGGGATTTCTTCAGCAGTCCAATTGTTTAGCTCGCTTCCAGGCTCATAAGGGCAGATCTCCAACAAACCCTCCTTTCGTTGCTTCTATGGCGTTAATATAAACGTTTTCCAACATTCCTCCCATGCCGCTACCGGACACCCACATTCAGAATGAATAAATCCTCCCGACACAAAAGATGAAGATATGTGGGGAAAGGTTAAAGGCTCACACTTAGCTTCATGTCCATTCAAACGCGCCCTCCTTCTCTCTTGTCTCTTCTCTATTTCTTTCTTCTTCTGCTTCATGTCTGGCTTGTACCCTAAACCAAATCTATCAAACTTTTCCTTCGGCATTGGTGCCTCAATCCTTCCCTGAAGATATTTTCCCAATCCTTTCCCGGGTAAGGCTCCTCTTCCTACCATCAACCGCAATCCCATCTCAGTGGTCCTGGATATTTTCGGTACTGGGATTCTATTTCCCTCCGCAATAAACATCGCGTTCACAAATTCTAACGATCGAAAAGAACATTCTAGTGCCTCATCGTTGATGTCCACATAAGGTGCATCGCTAGTCATCATTGCGATAATATCCTCCTCTGCATCTATTGTTACCACCGATCCTCCGATACCAACTTCACCTTCTGATGTAATGATGAAGGTACTGCCCCTGCTGAGTGTATCCACGGTCTCCCCAATAGACAGTTGTAGGAGGGTTTAATATCCATTACCAAGAAATCCACCTCATAAGTGACTGGGCCAATCCTTAATGGTACCTCAATTCTCCCCATAACCTCCTTTTTTGTTCCATCAAATGCCCTTACTATGCTCTGGCATGCTTTCATGTGCGAACTGTCTATTGGTAATCGACTAAGAGTGGACAAAGGCAATACATTTAATGCAGATCCATTATCAACCAAGGCCCCCGGGAGTGTGTACCCTTTGCATCGGACAGTAACATGTAGGGCTTTAGTAGAACCTCTTCCTCCGGATGGTATTTCATCATCACTGAAGAAGATAAAATTGTCAGCACCAATATTGTTGATCAGCCGATCCAGCTTGTTTACCGAAATATCGTCAGCCACATATGTTTCGTTTAGCACTTTAATAGTGCATTCCGATGTACTTCCGAGTTTAAGAGTAAAGCTAATACAGAAATGCGGGCTGGCTGTTTGTGCAGTTGCTCCACAACACTGTATTCGCTGTGTTTCAAAAACTTCAAAAACTCCTTCGCCTCTTCTTCTTTTATTGGTTCATTTACCAATGGTTCAACTTCTACTGCCTTCCCTTTCCTCTGTTCTTTCTTCCAATTCTCTTCCCTGGATGATCTGCTTGAGCGTCATATCTTTTTCCCTTGCGCGTGTAAAAAACTGTTTCCTGATTTCTTTCTGCTTCTTTTCCCAAAACGGTCACATTACACCCGTAATTCCACGGCACCATTTTGTTATCCCTATAAGAGAAATTTGATGGTTTCTGGATTACAATTTTCGGTGTTACCTGAGCCCTAACCTCATTACCCTTAGGGCGTGAGATAATGACCACAGGATGATTTGGAGCCTGTGTTCCAACTCTGTCGCGCATATGCTCCTCATTTCTTTCACATCTTCATAAAACCTCATCTCCTTGTTATCCATCATGCTTTGAACCAAGCCTTAATCCTTCACATTCTTGGATTTCATGCCCTGTTTCATGGTGAAATTCACAATAATTTCCCATCTCATGCCCTTCTCAGATCTGAAATAACCAAACCTCTTTTCGCCATTTCTTTCCAGACCCATTTCAATGGAGTTTTTACTTCAGCAATGTCAGTCTTGACTTCTTCTCCCGTACCTTCGCTAACCATATTCACCCCCTTATCTGCGTGATTAGGTAACGGATTCTTTGCGTTAGGTGAGTCGTCGAGTTTGACAACACCTAAATTGATAAGTCCTTCTACTACCTTCTTGAAGGCAGTACAATTTTCTATCGAGTGCCCAGAAATTCCCGCATGATAATCACATTGCGCGTTCGTATCATACCATTTTGGATACGGAGGTTGTAGAGGACTCAATAACGAGGAGCAACAACATGTGCATCGAATAAAGTCTGATACAACTCCTTGTATGACATCGGGATTGGCGTGAATTGGGGCTTTTCAGTAGTTTGCCTAGCTCCTGACTCTTGTCTGGATGATCCCTGTTGATTAGCAACCACTTTCTTTGGTTGATTCACGGTAATTGACCTACCATAAGCATTCACATTATTCACTTCATTTTCTCTTTTCCTCGGGGGTGCCCTCCTATTATTTTCTCCTCCATCTATTTTTCCACTTTTAATGGCATGCTCAATCATTTCACCATTCATGATTATATCCGAGAAATTTTTTGAAGCGCTTCCCAACATGTGAGTGATGAACGGGGCTTTCAAAGTATTAATAAAAAGCGTCGTCATCTCCTTTTCCAAAAGCGGTGGTTGCACTTGAACTGCCACCTCTCGCCACCTCTGCGCATATTGTCTGAAGCTTTCGTTCGATTTCTTCTCTAGATTTTGCAGAGTTATCCTGTCAGGCATCATTTCTGAGACATGATTGTACTGTCTCAGGAAAGCCTGTGCTAAATCCCTCCAAGTAGCAATTTTGGCTCGGCTCAGCTGATTGTACCACTTTGACGCTGCTCCCGTAAGACTTTCCTGAAAGCAATGTATTAATAATTGATCATTATTAATATGCCCCGTCATTCTTCTACAAAACATAGTGATATGGGATCCTGGGCAACTAGTCCCGTTGTATTTTTCAAATTCCGGCATCTTAAATTTGTAAGGGAGCACCAAGTCAGGAACCAAGCTCAGATCCTTTGCATCTATTCCATAGTTTTCAATGCTTTCTATTGCCCTAAACTTCTCTTCTATCCATTTCCATTTCTCCTCAAATTGTTTTGGAAATTCCTCATTCGCCTTGTCCTTCTCAACCATCTCGTCAAGATCTGGGACAGCAATATTATTCGGGCTATCGCCAGGATTAAAGCCCGCTCCGGATTGAAAATTCATTGGGATTGAAGCACCGCCTCGGACTGTTGGGGCCTAACCGACACAGAGGGTCTCCGCGGATGCACTCAGTCTGTACTTGCGCATGAGGAGGCGTGAAACCTGGAGGATAAAGTGGTTCACCATTGTTTTCTTCTTCACTAACAATCACAGGACCTTTACCCTTATCTACTCCCTTCAATAATTGCGTCATCTTAGCCACCAGATCATTTTGGGACTCCTCCATCTTTTGCACCATGTCACGCTGAATCTTTTCTATTTGCTCTTTCATTTGCGCCTGCAACTGGTCCTGCATTTCTCTTTGAAGTCGCTCTAGCTTCTCCAACCTTTGGTCCATAATTTTTGTCTTAGCTCGGGTACCGTAATTTTGTTGGTTTTCCAGGTTAACTGAAATAATTTTATTCGATTAGGTTTTTTTTAATGGTCATTAATGCATATGATGTGATGCAATGCATGAAAAGAATGCAAAGAAAAAGAGGCACTGATTCTCATTCAACTTCATTAGAAAACTTTACTAGATAAAGAGTTTCTTTACATAAAATAGACTACATATATGGCTTCGCCCTTACACTCAAAGCCTTAACCTTTCTAAGAAGCCAAGCTAACTCTCGGCCCCTGTCGGACTCTAACTCATACTTCAAACTTAATAGATCAGCCTGAACCGCTAGAGTTTGCAGATGATCAGCTACCTCGCGCACTTGAGTCACCGCCTCTCCCATAATATAATCTCTTTCTCCAATCTGCTCTTGAGACCGACGGAATTGTTTTTGCCACTGCTCATTATTTTCTTCCAGAAGCTCTATCCGGATTTCACTATTTGCAATGCATCCTCTAGCCCTTCTATTTGTCCTTTTAATTCTTCAATTTTGTCTAAGCTCGCCCTTAATTCAACCGTAGCATTACGATTACGGTACTGGTGAAGCGATCTTTCTAGTTCAGTTATCCGGACCTTCAACTCCGTCTTCTCGTCTTGGCAATCTAGTAGACTCTTTCCCAAGGCGACTTCTCGAGCCTGAGTATCCTGGAATTTCTTTTCCCATTGATTAGCTTTCGTCTTTTCCTCCTGAATTTCTTGTCGTCATTGTTCTGGCGTTTTACCCAAGCCAGCAGTTCTTACCGACCTACGCAACTTCTTGTAATCTGTCTTCAGGCTGTCCAAATCTTCTTCTGCTTTGTTCTTTCCTTTTCTCAATTTATCGGCCTCTAACCTTTGAATGTCCACATCCAGTCCTAACTGCATTTTTTCTTCCTCTAGTTGTTCTATCTTCTTCCCCAATTCTAAACTCCTTTTTTCGAATTCTTGTTTGATGATTTCTATCTCAGAAGGCAAAACTTGTAAGTGTTCCTCTAAAGATCGAGCAGTTTCTGAATTTGACGCCGGGATGTTGTCGTTGATCCTTTGATCACGCCACTGACCATACTCGGGGGTAATTGTCGGACCCACGGCTAAGATCTTTATTCGACGAGTCTGGTTCCAGGCACTAGATATTTCTCGAACCTTCTTCTTGTAATTGTCTTCCCTATAGGAAAAATCACTATAAGCCAACCCCTGCGTTGCTGGTATGAATTGTCGTGATCTATATTGTCTTGATACGAGTAGAGGAGCATATCCGATAGCTCCCCATATTCCGAGCAGTGGAACCCAGTCAAAATCTCCACATCGGTACAATATCTCATCAGGAATTAACCAAGGAGCCCTCCATTCAATATCTTCATCCTGGAGATTCTGGAGTATCTCTACCCATTTTTCTTCTGAAATATCATCCCGTCTTGGCGTGGCCACCAATTCTCCTAGAGGGCAGTAGTTATCAGAGAATACCCGATAGGAGACCTTTTCGACCTTCCAGAAGTGGCTATGGAACCATGCCAATAAGAGCTGCGCGCATCCAATAAACCTTCCCTCCCCTGCTTTTCGACACGCATTCAAAGATCTAAAAGTTTCAGCGAGTATTGCCGGAACCGGTGTCACCCCTTTACTAAGCCGATCAAACAAATCAGATACGGCCTCGTCTATGTGTCCTAAAGCTTTGGGGAAAACCACTAGTCCATAGATACCTAAAGCGAAGACATCGACCCTTTTCTTTAAGTCCGGATGTACAAGCACCAAATCTCGCAAACTTTTCCAAGGAACACATTTACTGTCGCCCTTCTGTTGGATCCGGGCAGCGACCCACTGCTCGCTCATCCCAGTGATGTTCATTAATTTCTTTAACAACGGAGGGACACTAGCAGCTCTGGAATAAACCTTGTCGACTTGAATCCTTGGGCACCGAAGCAAGGTCGTATACTCCTCCACAGTAGGCGTCAAATCTACTTCCCCAAAAGTGAAACAACTGTAGGCAGGATTCCAGAACTGAGCAAGGGCTCGGAATAAATACTTGTCCACTTTGACACTAAGCAGATAAGGTAGGTCACCGTAGTTACAATAGAACAGCTGCTTGGCCTCGACATCCCATTGATCCCAGACTTCTTTCATTTCTCGAAGGTCATTCTGGATTACACTGATACGGGTAAAATCCCACAATTCTGACACGTACCCTTTGGTAAGACTATCGCCTTTCTCCCGTTGTGTCGTTTCAGCCCATATTCGCACAGCCGCATTATCCTCTACTTTATCAACAAACCCCTTTTCCATGATAAGCTTTCTACTGAGAAACTGAATGTAAATCGACACCTCTTTTAGAATGAAGATGCCATGCAATCACAAACAAAGTAAATTAGAATTAAACACAGAATAAGATTTAAAATAAGCGACAAATAAATACAACATTCATTTAGGTAAGCACTAAAAATTTGGAGTAGCTCTACCTAGGTCGGTTCCTATGGCTCATTACATGTGGTTTGGTTCTAAAGTAGGGTACCTGAACCAGCAAATTCCTCGATCCTCACCCATTATAGGCTCATACGGACCAAGTTCGATTCAGGGGGATACATTTCCCTATGGCCATGCGGAGATGAAAATCTCACGAAGACATAGGTACGGATGTATCCCGAAAGCGATTC
Source organism: Gossypium hirsutum (assembly GCF_007990345.1). Lineage (NCBI taxonomy): Eukaryota > Viridiplantae > Streptophyta > Magnoliopsida > Malvales > Malvaceae > Gossypium > Gossypium hirsutum. The sequence continues at coordinate 112,171,427 of NC_053433.1, forward strand.
ACTATCCCATGCGGAGGTGAAAACCTCACGAAGGCGTAGTTTCTCACTCCCACCTAAAAGGGTGTGACCAACGGTCATGCAATGTAATATGCAGAAAGATACGAAAACTTAAACTAGCACAGCACATAAACCACAACGATGAAAATTGTAATAAAAGCAATGAAATGCAATGAAAGGATCGTATATTTAAACCAAGTTTTTGATTTTCGATAAAAAGACAAAAAAATAATCAACTCGTGGCTCGACTCACTTTGGTTTCCCCAGTGGAGTCGCCAAGCTGTTGACACCATATTTTGATAAAAACGGGGTCGACTTGGGTTTTAAAAAAAATGAAACAGGAGTCGCCACCAATCCTTTTATAAGGTGTGATTGGATCACCTCGAAAAGCGGTCGTTTTTAATAAACGGTTTGATTTTATTAAAACAACAAGTTTGGTCCGCGAAATTCAGAAAACGGGTTCGGGAGTCGGTTACGCACGAGGAAGGATTAGCACCCTCGATACGCCCAAAATTGGTACCTTAGTTGATTACTTAATGTCTTAATGTCGAAAATTGAAAACTTAGAAGAATTAAAAATACGATCCTTGTATTAAAACGTTGAAAATTTTCAGGAAAATGGGCATATTTCACATTATTCGAGAAAGAGAATCATATCCAGTAAGTTAGGACACAATGTCTCGAATTCCCGATACGCGAATGAAAAATAAAAAAATTTAGCCATCTCGGATTTTAAAAAACGAGATCACAACCAGTAAGTTAGGACGCGATTTTTTTATCCCGAGATCATTTAAAATTTGAGTTTAAAAGGATTTGTGCATTTAGATTTATCGTGAAAATTGAAACCCAGTAAGTTAGGGTACGATCCTCTCGAGTCTAAACACAAAATGCCATTTATTTAAAACAAGTTTTGACATATTGATTGAAACGAAACACGAAGTCGTAATAAGAGAATGTGAAAACAAATTACATTGTTGTTATACGTGGTAAAATCATAATACATATAAAAAAATAATACGAGCAATAGCAACGATATAAAATAAATAAAAGTCATACCTACAATCATATAAGATAACAATATATATAATCAAATAAATAAAAAAAAAATCATTCAAAATAATAACGAAAATGAAATAAATAAGTAACAAATACAATTAAATATAAAAGGATATATATAGACATAAACTAAAATATGGATGTATATAAATTAGCAAAATGTATAAAGTATATTTTAATATATAAAAGAAGCGATGAATATGTATATAAAAAATATGTACATATATATGGGTGTATAAAACTATGGAATATGAAAATAATAAAATACATATAAAAGTAAGTACATATATGTGTTGAAAAATAAAGAAAGTATGTATATACAAATTAAAGCTTAAAAATAATGAAAATATACGTATGTATACGAATAAATACGTTAATTTTGATACATGTTTTAAAAATATATTGAAAAGGTATATATGTGTTTATGTAAATTAAGATATACAAAAATATGTATGTACATACATATAAAATATATATATATTTATAAAATAAAAGGATAATGTATGTGTATAAATTAATAGTAACATGTGTGTATATACGGATTTATAAAAAAGTATATTTAAACTATAAAGATTATGTATAAATATGTATATATTTAGGAAAATGAGAATATATAAATGTATAGATATATACATAAGTTGAAAAATATATAAACTATATAAGTATATATGTTATAAAAACAATGTATGTATATCACAAAAATATGCATGTATATGTATATGTGCCGAAAATCTAAATAAAATAAACATAAACAAGTAAGTAATAATAATAATAATAATAATAATAAAATAAATAATAAAGTGGCTAAAAAAAAGGGCTAAATCGAAATAAAAAGAAAATACTGGGCGAATTTGGAATGACAAAGGATGAAAAGGACCAAAATGTGATTCGCGCGAAAGGATGGAGGGTCAAAACGGAAAATATTCCCACGTGGTCCAAACGGCGTCGTTCTAACAAAGCCTGAGCAGACGGTCGATGGACCGAATCGTAAGAAAGATGGAAATTTAGGGCAAAATTAAAACAAATAATAAAAGGGAATAGGACCCAATTGTACGGCCTCAAAAAGCGGAAGGACTGAGGGTGCAAATAACCCCTCTGGTCCAAAAACACGCGGATCCCAGGCGGTACGGGTCGGGTCTCGGGTCAGGAGCCCAAAACGACGTCGTTTTGGGGCTGTCCTGACCCTATCAAAACGGTGCCGTTTTGCATTTACTATAAATATTAAAAAAAACTTAAAACCCATCAGTTTTAACCATTTTAAAACAAAGAGAGAGGAGAGCTCTCTCTTTCTCGGTCCCTTTTCGACCGGTCATCGGGCCACCGTCCAACGGCCGCCGCGCACGGTGTTCGGAGGCCCAAAATCGGACCTTTTCGGTCCCCTTTTGAAGCCAATCGCCTCTAGACCATAGATCCATGGCGGTAGGTCGAGAAAGATAAGCCCAGAATCGGAAAGCGAGGAGAGACCGTTAGTCCCCTCCTCCACCGGCGACGACGAAGACGAGCTCCGACGCCGGCCTCCGGAACGAAATGGTCCTTTTCTTTTCCTTTATTTCTTTTGTTTATAAGAGTAGTCAAAAAAAAAATAAATAAATAAATAAATAAATAAAAATGTAGAATGCCCGAATAAGAAAGAGGAAAAAATGCTATCAACCTTCAGTTTTCTTCTCTTTACTGAGTTATTTGTTGTTTTTTTTTCAAAATCCGAGAGCCCCCTGTTACATTTCCCTTTTTTATTTATATAGCCGATTACAATCCTATTTCTATCATTTTGCCCTGTTTGTGCCTCTGCCTTGCGTGTTTGTTCCTTTCCTTGCAGATGGAGCAGGTGGAGCAGGTGGTGGCAAAGTTGGTGGCGGTGGCAGAGGGCAAGTGGACTAGGTGCGGCGGCTAGGGTTAGGGGTTAGGTCTAATTAGTGTTTTGGGCTATTTGGGCTGTGGGTTAGTTTGGGTCTTGGGTTTGGGCCCGGGCAAAATGGGCTGTAACATATATATTAAGGGAGAATTATTCAAACCCTCCTGGAAAAAATTCTATAAAATATTCATTTTTTTTAAAGATTTGATAACGTTTATTTATTAAATGAAATTTAAATAAACCAATCGTACCCATATTAATTAATTATTATTTTATTTATTTTTATTATCTTCAATTTTTATATTTAATTAATTTAAATAAAAAATAAAAAATTATAAAATAATTAATTATTATTAAATTTTAAATTATTATTTTTAGATATAATCATATATTAAACACAATATATTTTTAATTAATAAATTTAAGTGTTTAAATTACGCGCGTATATAGTTACAATTACAATTATAAGAAATATCTAAATTTAATTATAAATTATAAATTTCATTTTAATAGAAATCAAATATATATATTTTTATGAAATAAGTAAATATATTTAATTTTAAAGTATTTCAATATGTAATCAAATTTTTAATATTTTATAATTAATAATAAGGAAAAAAATCGACAAATAAAAATACATATATAAATAATAATAAAGATATAAATTATTTTTTATTTAAAATTTTCTTAATAAATATATCTCAATGGTTTTAATCCATTTTTCTCAAAGGACATTCTTGAAATTATAAAAAATTAGTGTATTTTAAAATAAAAAATATTCACTTAGTACTAATATAAGTTTAAAAGTTATATTATAATTAATTTGAATTTAATAGTATTAACATATGAACCCGAATTGTAAAATTTAGAAAATAGATGACTTGAAATAAAAGTACAGGGACTTTATTTTAAAATTTTCATATTTTAACCGATTTTTAAAGTTTGGTAAATTACATAAATAGTCACCAAATTATCAAAAAAATTATTTTATGCACTCAAAATAAAAAATTTACAATTTAAGCATTCAAGTTACATAGTTTGATCATTTTTGTCATTCTCGTTAAAATCACAAATAGTAAACTAACGCGACAGTTACTTCTTATAACAAATTAAACTCTCAACTTTTACTTATTATATCAATTTAGGCATAATTTTAAAAAATAATCTTCAGAACTTACAAAATGATTTCAAATGAATATATAAAAATAAATATAATATTTATGTTAATATTAAATAAAAAAAATCCCCCATCACGCCTACCACCCTGTCGCTCTCCCCCTCTCCATCTCCCTCTCTGATGCTGCTGCAAATTCATATTGGGGTTAAAGTTGAAGAAAATGGAAGCTGTTTTAGAGAAGTGCAATGAGTCTAGAGGCGAAAGAGGAGTGGTTTTACAAGTTGATTTAAAAGGATTGATTTTGGATGGGTTCTTAAGTGATCTTGTTACTTCTTTGGTTCTCTAAGTTAACAAGTTCAATGGAAGTTTATAGAAGGAAACTGTGGTTGATTGGAGCTGTAGACAGTGTTGAAATATATAGAAAGTTTTCTGATAAGTTTCCCAATATAGAAGAAGATTGGGATTTGCAATTGTTGCCCATTACTTCTTCTGATGTGGCTTACCCCAAATCCAGTGGGTATTTTTACTTTGATTACAATGCTTCAATCATCTTTCATATGGATATGAAACCATGGTTTTTCTTTTATTGTTTAAAAAAAGTTGGTTCTCTCAATATTGCCACTTGATTTTGCCGTTTGTGATTTTAATAAAAATAATAAAATAATAAAATTATGTAACCTGAATTTTTAAATTATAATTTTTTTATTTTAAATATCTAAAATGAAAATTTTGGATAATTGGATAAGTAGGTGTGCAGTTTACCATTTTTAAAGTTAAGGTAAACATCTCCTTTAGGGCAGGATAGTAAAAAGGACATAAAAATAGGACAAGATAAATGTATCCTTAAAAAAATATAAAAAGACATTTGTTTCCCTCTCCCCATGTTTGGTCTGATTTCCACCTCCTTTCCTGGCTGTCTTTTTATTCTGTGTCTCTCTCCTCCTTGTTTTAGTCATCTGTGTGAGGTAAGAAAGAGAAGAAGACAATACAACTAATAAAAAGTTTTCATATGGGTTGGTTCATTTGTGGTGGAAATTCAAACCAAGATGAAAAGAAGAAGCTGCCTATCAACAATAACACCACCACCAACAACAACTTTGATCATCAGATCCCATCTACTTCAGGTTTTTCTTAAAAAACCCATTCCAAAAAAGAAGAAAGATTTGATCTTTAAAAAACAATTATTGTGTGAATTCACATTTATTTTGGCTGCAATTTGATTTGGGTTTGACCCATTTGTTTAATTGTTTGAATTTTTTTTGTTAAATTTCTGGGTTTTCAATGTTTAAGTGTGATCTGACTGGATTTTGAGAAAAAAAGTATTGGAAATGGCAACTTGGGTTCGCTTGAAATTGTTCTTAGGTATGAAAACTATGAGAATTTTGGACATTTTCAGCCCATAAAGATGAAATTTTTATTGGATTATATATAAATGTTTTAGTTTGGGATCCATAAAAATGTTGGACTGGTAGATTTTAATTTCTGTTTTTTTTTTTTTCATTTACTTTCTCTCAGTTTAATTTATCTGATATTATAGAAACCACTTTTTATTACATGTTTTGTTAATTATTTTGTAGGATTTTATAATCCAATAGTTAAAACTATGTTTTTGGTTCTTCATGTTACTGTAGTTTAGGGTTAAAATTGTCTTGAAAGAACATGGAAAGAAAGAATGCTACTAATGAAACAGGTTCTCTTTGTTAGCTATGTTAAAAGGATATATATAGAAGCTTGAATCGTGTTTTCGCGGTTTTCGTTGATATCGTTTATTAATATGAGAAGGATAATAAAGGCTGTTTTCAGCAGCATTAATATAGAGTTTTTTTTGTTTTTTTCTTGTCATGGTAGAGAAACTGAAAGTGAATTCTGCACCAAATACTAAGAAGGAAGCTACTAAAGATGGAGGGTCAGATCACATTGCGGCGCATACTTTTACGTTTCGTGAATTGGCAGCTTCAACAAAGAATTTCAGGGCAGATTGCCTTCTCGGTGAAGGAGGTTTTGGCCGAGTGTATAAAGGGCGATTAGAGAGCTCTAATCAAGTATGTGTGTCGTAAGATTTTAATTTTTATCAAGTACAAGTACATGAAAAAACATCACCTTCCATATGCTCGAAATGGATCATTTATGTTACTGTTTTTGTTTTTTATTACCATTGCGTTAGACATTTAGTATGTATTCATTAACAATTTTGTGATTTTGGTGATCAACTTTGAGCTCAGATTGTATCCAATGGTCTTATATGCCTTCAGTTGATAATAAAACTACTAATTTTGGTTGTTTTGATTAGATTGGTTGGAACTTTTAGTTTTGGAAATCTATGTTCCTTAACCGTCCAAAATAATTTCGGTGGACGTTAACTGTGTCACCTGTTTTTCGTAGGTTGTGGCAATCAAGCAGCTCGATCCTAATGGACTGCAAGGGAACAGGGAATTCCTTGTTGAAGTATTGATGTTGAGCCTGCTTCACCACCCTAATCTTGTCAACTTAATCGGATATTGTGCTGATGGAGATCAGAGACTTTTGGTTTATGAATACATGCCATTAGGATCTTTGGAAGATCATCTACATGGTATGAACAGCAATGCTCGTCTTTATACCTTTGTCTATCACATCATTGAATGTCATACTTAAGACTAAAATTTTCAATTCGGATTGTTGATTGTTTTTCTTATTTGCTTCTATATCAGATTTACCTCCTGATAGAAGGCGACTTGATTGGAATACTAGAATGAAAATAGCTGCAGGTGCTGCAAAAGGTTTGGAGTTTTTGCATGACAAAGCTAGCCCGCCTGTCATATATCGAGATTTAAAATGCTCAAACATTTTGCTTGGTGAAGGCTACCATCCGAAGCTATCTGATTTTGGCTTGGCTAAATTAGGCCCTGTTGGAGATAAGACTCATGTATCGACTAGAGTAATGGGGACCTATGGATATTGTGCTCCTGAATATGCAATGACTGGACAGCTTACACTGAAATCAGATGTTTATAGTTTCGGGGTTGTTTTGCTTGAAATCATTACTGGAAGGAAAGCTATCGACAACTCGAGAGCTGGTGGTGAGCAAAATCTGGTTGCCTGGGTAAGATTCCTATCTCTTGTTTGCCATATATTGCTAACAATTCAAAGACACTTTATATTGCACTGGCTCGTGTTAATAGATGATTCTCTTTGTAAAATTTATATGTTGTTTAACAGGCTCGTCCGCTATTTAAAGATAGAAGGAAATTTGCGCAAATGGCCGACCCATTACTTCAGGGCCAATATCCGGTGAGGGGTTTGTACCAAGCTCTAGCTGTAGCTGCAATGTGTGTTCAGGAACAGCCCAACATGCGGCCGCTTATAGCGGATGTAGTCACTGCCCTCACCTATCTTGCTTCTCAAAGGTATGATCCTGAAACTCAGTCGGTTCAAGGAGCCCGCACTGCTTCTTCCACTCCGAGAATGCGAAGGGAATAATGCCAAGCTAAAGGGAGAAGTAAACCATTACCCAAGCTAAAGGGAGAAGTAAACCATTACTCATATGTCAGAATCGAATCTGTTGGTAACTGATGATCAAGATTAAAGACCAAGAACCAACAGGTTCATATGTTCGAGATTTACTGCCGAGCGGCCACAAGATGGCAATCACTATGCAAGCGGTATCCCTACACCCTTTTGTCATGTCCTCTTTTCTCTTCATTTTTGTCCAAATTCATTTTTTTAATGTAAATTTGAGCTTGAAAGCCTTGTATCTAAAATGTCTTTTAATATAGAAACGGGTGTCCCTTTAAAGATCATTCAATTATGCTTGTTTTTATCAAAAAAAAAAAATTATGCTTGTCAATATTGAACATTGCTAGATTATATAGTAATTTATCTAGTTGCTAGCTTTTGCTTACAGTAGGCATTTTTGTAGTTTCTTCCCCTTTCTCCTTACCATGGAGAAAGACATGCGTATTCATATCATATTCTTGTATTTTACTTTTTATATGTTAATAATTCTTATTATATAGGTTTTAAGGTATTTGTCTGCTTCTTATTACTTTTCTTGTGTCGTTTCATGGTAAAAGTAATGGAGACTCCTGTACTAAGAGTCGAATTATATTTTGGCCTTTCTATTAAAAAATGAACAAATTAGTCCTTAGACGTTAGATCAAAGATTGAATTAATTTTTTTCTTTTAAAAATTTTATCTATTTTTATTATTAAAAATTGATCTTTGTGCCTCATTATGAGGTACATGACACACAAAGCATCATTTTGTTGTTATAGAGATTAATTAATTTATTTATTTAGTAAATAAAAAAAATATAATCTGATTCTTAATAAGGGGTTTTTTTTATGGTACATTTATTATGAATGCACATGCTTCAACTAGATATACAAATAAAATCTTGATTACATTATAAACTGGGAAGAATTGCAGGCAACTTACTAAAATTATCAAAATAATATATTGATTCCCATAAAAAACAGAACCATCTGTCATGGATTTGCAGATTCCTTTTCTCCACCTATATATTACGTACATATAGCATCTTCATCTCTCTATACATATATATACATATATATACATACATGATATACATATCACTATGCAAGCAGTGCTAAGAATTAAGAGGGACTAATAGGAATTTTCATAGATCAAAGCTATGACTGTTGAAATGGAAAATGGTGTCATGTTTTTGTCTCCTTATGTTGTGTGACCTGATCTCTTTAGCAACACTTGATTGAAGAGTTGGTGGACCACAAACTAGCACACCTACATCAACATTCCCCCATTTCCTGCTTGTGGATGCAAATATTTCTGCATAAATGAAGGGGAAAAAAACGAATCAAACCTGAGACTCAAGTATCAATGTTGTATACGTATGTGTTCAACACGGGGTTTTATCATGAAACTAACCTTTGAAGTCTGGTCTGGTACCATATTGAATGATGGTTGAACTTTCGGGATTGTTTTGAGTCAAATCTTTGTCTTCCACAGGTCCATAACTTGGAGTAGATTCAACCTTTATCCTGTCGATATCTTCATCTTTGTCATTCGCAGAAGCTTTTTTATCCCAGAGATGCCATAAACCGATCACAAGACCACCAAAGATAACAACACTCATGACCATGCATGCAATGAAAAGAAGGCCTAGGTACCACCAGGTAGATACATTGTATGGCTTTATGTAGAAAATCCGTAACAGTGCCATTAACACGATAAATCCGACTGTTGATATAATAACGTATAGGCCAGACCATACGTTGTTTCCAGTGCCAACCAACGGCGACATGCTGCGGCCCGAGAAAGGGCAGGAAGAGCTCGATGCCACATGAACCTTCCCTTCTTCCTGCAGGTAACATCAATGGCAGATGAAATTTAAGAAAATGGTAATGGTTATGTTTGAAAGCAAAGGAGGAGTTGAGCATAAACTGGACATACCATTGAAGGTCCGGATTCTCGAGTGACATAAATATCAATCTCGAGATTTATTTTGTTGGAGAAAAATGGGCAAATTGATTCCATGTCGATACTTGAAAGAAGCGGAAGTTCATCCGACTTTTTAACGGCCCAAACAACCAAAATCTTTCTTGGTAGACATGGTTTTCCATCACTAACGCGATGGAGGATATCACTTAAGATCGCTAAGAATGGCGAAATCCCAATACCACCTGCAACTAAAATCAGGTTCTCATACCTGCAAAAACAGGATCACCACGTCAAGTTACATATGAAGGTGACTTACAAGTTTAATCCGGACATGAGAAAGTGAAATATTGAAAGGTATGGGAGTATGTACATCAAGTGGTATGGCGTTTCATGCCCGTAAGGTCCCTCAACGGAAGCTGTGATTGTGGTTTTTGATAGTTCAGGCTCGGACATGCTCAAGATACTGTCTCTCAGCCTCGCTGTCCATCCCCCAAGGACCTTTATGAGAATAGCTAGATGATGTTTACTGTCTAGAGGACTGGACGAAACACTGAAAGGATGCCATTGCAACCACGATAATTCTCGAACTTGAAGAAAAATAAAATTGAGAGCATTGTATTGCAAACCTGCGTATTTCAATCCAATAAAGTGTGAGAAAACAGCAATGTCATAATAGATTACATCCCAAGGAAACCATAAATTTGCTGTGAACGTATATTCTTACTTTGAGGTTTTGAGAGGACCAATTCAACTGTTCCACAGGGAAGGCACTTGGCCGAAAGCACGTCCACTTTCGTTCGTGATTGGCAGAAACGCAGGAAGCGGTCGAGCATGAAAATAAATATCGCGCCGGCAACTATGCTAAAAACAAAATCACCGACGTGCAATGCCAAAAAGACGACGAAGACTACATATAGTTGATGGGTATAGAAGAACAACTCGAAGTAGTCTTTCCTCACTGGATGAAGCGATGTAACCCACATAAACAAACCGGCTAAGAGGCTGATAACTCCTGGTAAATTAGCAATACCAACCCTTTTCCACTCCAATAACTGCATGAAACAATCAACACCAAAAACAGTTAGTCACTACTAATGCAGAGGGTAAGCATCTAACACAGGTATATTGATTTGTTTTTAAATGAAGTGTCCAAGTAACATAGCTGGCATCTACGTTAGAGATATAAATATACAGCAAGCATAAAAGAATGAGTTAAACCCAAAACTCACTTCCTTCACAAGAGTTCCATTCATTGCCCATCCAATTACATAGAACAATCCATGTAGTGTAAAGAGCATCATGGTAAGATGTCCCAACCATACATGATATCTTGTAGCATGCTCAAAAGGGATGTCTATAAGACGAAGAAGAAGCGAACCCCTTGAAACAGGGAGGAACAAAAATATCAAGCAGAGCAACCCCAACATCCCGCATCGAAGTCCCGTAAGTTCCAACATGAATCGACTGAAAAAAGATGAAAGATGATATTAGCCCTCTATGAACAAACTACGCTAGTAAATGACAACTTTCAGATGCTAGTAATGGAACTAATGAAGTTGGTAAACATTGGAATCACATCTAATGCATCCCAAAACTATTTATAAAAACTAGAAATCGATAATATAGGCATCTATGTAACTCAAACACGGGATGTGAGTATCAGACATGAGTATATCCATGTATTAGAGCGCTTTTAGATGATCATATGAACATATCCTCAAACATTATGGTCCCAATATACATCAGACACAAGTACATCAAGAAAAACGAAGAATCAAAGGATATTTTACCCTGTTTCTGAAGAAGAAATGTCAAAAAGGGTCAAGAGGCTAATGTTCCGCAAGGTGTAAGCATACATCGCCCATATGATGAAGACAACAAAGAGGGTTATCCCAATGAACTCAGCTGCAGACACAACCCCAAATGGTCCATCCACAAGAACAGGGAACGTCCACAAACGAAACCTTGGTTTCTTTGAGGACTTACTCCTATAAACAATGCCAAAATCTTTCAAATCATTAGAACATAAATACATACATACAAGACAAGTTCAGGTGGAAAATGACATACTTCTCGAAAACATGTTCACCAGAGATGATCAGATGAGCTACTGCAAGTATTGCAATGAGAAGAATTGGAGCACTGAATACCAAGAACAAACTTCCTGGAAAACAAAATTAAACATTGAGTAATAACAAAGCAAAGTATAATATATATGTATGCGTATGTACATGTATATGTATATGTATATGTGAATGAAGTAAGATAAACAAACCTGAAGTGCCGAAAACAGATCCGTTGGTGGCATTAATAATTTTCTCAACCAATTGACTACCAATTTCTCCAGGATATAGAAAAATAACACCAACCCATGCAATGAAAATCACCCACATTACAATCTTTAAACCCCATTTCACTGATGATTTCAGAAAAGATGAGTGTTTGACATAACCAGGCTCAACTTCATCACTGAACAGAAGAGGGTTCTTCAATGAGTTTGAACCCATGGCAAAAAAAAAAAAAACACTTCACAAATTCTTGGAAAGGGAAAAATTGGTTTTCTTCAATTTTTCTCCTCTACCAAACCCTAAGACTGTATAAATAAAATAAAATTAAAAAGAAACAAACTTTGTGGAACCCATTTCTGGGTTTGATGCAAATAATGAAAATAACATGGAGGAATGATCATTCAATACATGACCACAGATGAATTGCCACCAGAAAAAATAATTTATTTTTCAGTAGAGTAGAAGTAAATAAAGATGTAGACAGGTTGAAGTAAAGAGCTAAACTTTGTGGGGGTCATTTACAAATTTTATTTGCAAAATGATAGATTTTGGGGGGGATTAGATTCTTGGACAAGTGTGCAAGGAAAAAGCTGATAATAATTGATGATGTGAGATAACAAAATAAAGAGTGGAGAGACAACATTGTTTACGTACCACAAACACAAACTTCAATATACATCAACACGAAATTGACTTTTTTTTTATTAAAATCAACCTAAAATTTTAAAATATTATAAAAATTATGCACTATATACATAAATGACTTGAAATAAATAATAAAAATTGATCGAGTTAAAGAGATTGTTACCACTAATACGGAATTGATTTTTTTCATTAAAAGGAATCTAAAATTTTAATATATTATGAAAATTACTCACTTTCTTAATTATGTACGTAAATGACTTGAAATGAATAGTAAAAATTGATCGAGTCAAATAACATGACACACCAGCAATGGAGATTAAAAAATTAATTTTTTTATGGAGCTATAGAGAATGACATCAATAAATATTAAGATTTCTCAATAATTGGGGGCCAAAAAATAAATAATGGTGGTTGAGACTTTCTAAATAAATTCTCAGTGATCTCACAAAAAGTTTAATTGGTTTATCTTAATTATTATTTTTAATGAGTTGATATAATTTTTGGACTTGAATTTAATAATTGAGTTCATTTTGGAATTTTTATTTTTTATTTATATTGGTTCTTGAATTTGAATTCGATCAATATTTGATTATGTGCCGTGGCGAATCCAAATATCTAGTTTTTGGGCCTAGTAAAATTTTCAAAAATTATAAGAGTTTAATGAGAATGTTTTTTTTTTAAAAAAAGTTAATGGGGTCTAATTAAAATTTTTGTGAGATCAATGAGAATTTTTAAAATTTTTAAGTGAGGTTAATTAAAATTTTCAAAAAAAATAAAAAAGTATGATGAGAATTTTTAAAATTTTGAGGGGCCTAATTTAATTTTCTAAAACTTTCAAGGGAGAATTTTTTGGGGGCCAAGGTCTCTTAGGCCACCATAACGATCTGCCTCTGATGATATGGCCAGTGTTTTTGGAATAGAACTGGAATGGTCAATAAGATCAATTAGACCAAAAATCAACCACTGTATTGGTCTAAACAAAAGGTTGAACTGATTAAATAAAAAACTGTTTGAATCTAATAAAAATTAATAACTAGAATAAAAACTAGTAGTTTAATAATTTATTTCATTTTTTTATGATTCTTTAACTATTTATTTAATTGTTGTTAGTCTGTCAGTTGAACTGATCAAATCGATTGAATTAGGAACTAGTGGTTTGACTAATTTGACCATCGATCCGATTATTAGAATAATGTGACACTCGAAAATTATACCACATCATCACCTAAATTTTTATGTAATTTTTTTTAATTTTCAAGTGATGATGTGGCACAATCTAATAGTACCATGTCATCAGATTTTTATATTTTTCAAGTTTAGGGATCAAAATGGACTTAACTACCAAATTTAGGGATCAAAAATTATATTATCCTTTTTTTAATCACATAAACTTTAACAAACAAAAAAAAAAGAGTTAGTTATACTGGATATAGTTATGACTTGAATTTTAAATTGCTCTTCAAACTTCAAAAAGTTCTAATTACATTCCGAAACTAATAATGTTATACCAATCATGTCCTTTTATTAAAATTGTTAAAAAAATACGTCAAATTTTATGTTGCATAATTTAAAACAAATATTTTAATGAAAAGTAGAACTTCATTGCAGAATTTTGAGTAGTTAAAATTTTAAAATAAAGTAAAATAGAAAAGAAAAAAAAAAGAGAGTAAATAATAAAACTTTTGTAAAGTTTCGAAAATCTTAAAACCTAAATTTATTACAATATTTATTTTTATAATATTCGTTTCTTTTTAATCTATTTTTGTTTTAAATTATGCCGCATAATATTTGACATCTCATTTAATGGTTAAATTAACTATTTTAATAATGAAAGGACATTATTGATACGACCTCGATAACTTAAGAATGTAATTAAAATATTTTAAAATTTTAAGATTAAATTAAAATGAAAGTTATAGTTTAAGAATGTAGGGAGCAATTACCTCAAAAGATAAAATGAAAAAGAAGAAAGAGCATGGGTGTCAAAATGAGGGATCACAAATTTTGTGTGAAGCAAAGTGGCTTTCCTTTCATTGTCAAATATTATGTCCATATCTCACTAATGGTGAAGGGGAAATGTTGTTTTCCATCAAAATCATCCTAAAAAGTTGTTTTTTTCCATACGATTGCTTTCAACTATATATGATTTTTTTCTACTCGTAAATAAAAAGATAAACATATTTCAATGATCTCAAATTCATTTTTTTTTTACTTTGATAATAATATCGATACCAACTAGTGGTGAATTCAAGGGGACTGGCAAAAGCCACGACCGCCCTAAAATGGAAAATTTTCCTTTAGGGTCCTTAAAATATTAAATGTATAATGGTAAAATTATACTTCGCCCTCCTCTAAAAATTATAAAAATTTGATTTAATCCTTTAAAAATTATAAAGATATAAGCTATTAAAATGATAAAATTATATTTTTACTATCGTAAAAAAATTACAATTTAATTTCAGCCCCCTAAAAAAAATTTTAGTTTTGCCCTTGATACCAACCAAGCTAAGACTAAATGACAATAAATTTTTTTAAAAATTTTATCTCTTTTAACTTTTTTTTTTATATTTCAAAATTCATGTTTAATAATTAATACTGCTAAAATCATTTTATTAAATTAGTTTTTCTAATATTTAAAAAAAAACCTTGTAATCAACATTAATTTAAAAGAAATTTTTTTTATAATATTACTAATTGTATGTGTTTTTTTTGTTTTTTTGTTTTTTGCAAAGCATACACTTTGTTGACTTTGTTGCTTGCATCATAATAATTTGGAAATGTTGGATCTAGGGTCGTTGATTAATGATTGCTCTCAAATTAGTTCTAGTTTTCAGTTTTTTTCTATCCGTTGGATTTGTAGGAGCAGGAATGAAGCTGCTTACACTTTGGTGCAAGTGACTTTACGTTATGCGAACTATCCCGAGTTTGTTAGTTGTTCATTTTCTGTTCAGGATATTTTAATTGCCAATTTTTCTAGCGTTCCATGTGAGAACGAGGGGACATAGGTTGGGTGTATTGGGTATGCATGTTGGCTTGGGTATAATTGCTCTCCCGTTTTCTCTTATGATTTATGGTTATTTTTTTAAGATTTTTGAAAAAAATATTTATATTATTTATATTTAATATTTTTATATATTTTTTATTTATTTAAATTTTATATTTAAGCATATTAACATTTTTTTAACATTTACATTATAGTATTATATATTACTATAGATTTAATTTATATATATATTATAAATTACATAATATAATATATCATAAACTTAGAAATGGATCGAACTTAAATCTTAAATGTCTGAGCTCGAGTTTAACTAATATTATAAACGAGCTTATTTTTTTGTTCTAAATTTATTTTTTAAATTTATTATTTTTCTTCAAACCTTTTCGAATTTCGAATGAGCGTTCGAGCTTGGACGAAAAACCTGACCATAACTTGATCTAGTTAGGAGAGAGTGTAAGTGACACGTGTCACATATTATACCGTTTTGATATTTGCCCAATGCACACCTAACGCGTGAACATACTTTTTCAAAAGGAAACATAAAATCATAGTACTGGACCATTGTCGTACACATTCCAACATGAGCCACTATTTTTTAAATCCCAAAAATTAATTTTTAGAAAATTGAAAAAAATATATATATTTGGTAAAAATATCATAGAAGCCCTTATATTAGAAGTTAGATTTTATTTTACCCCCTTTACTAAAAAATGGGCAAATTTGTTATTGTACATTAAATCAAAGAGTAAATTTGTCATTCTGTTAAAATTTACATCTATTTTTACTTTTAAAAATTGGTCATTGTACATCAGCATGAGGTACACGTGTCGCGCCACGTGTCACTGTTTGGTTATTCTATCATCTATACTAGTTTTAACAGTATCGTAAATTATTGGGATGAATCTCAAAATTATATATGAACTTTGATTTAATGTGTAATTATATATATGAAATTTTGATTTGATATAATTTTTATAAATTATTAACACAATTATTGATACTGTACCATTTTATGTTTATATATTGCATACAAAAATAATTATATTTATCTAATATAAAATTAAATTGATATATTTTTTTATTTAAATGCGTATGAATGAATCAAAATTAAAGTTTTATGTATAAATTTAAACCACAGTCAAGGCTTCATGTTTATAATTACACCAAATAAAAATTCACGTATCGAATTGCAAATTGAATTAAAGTTCATGTATAATTTTGAGATTTACCCCTGAATTTTCATATCATTAAATCTAAATTTATTTTAGTTAAATCTCACCATTTTATCTAAATTTTATTTTTGTGGACCATCAATAAATGATTTATTGTTGGACCAATTTGTGAACATAAAAAAAAATTGAAAACTGAAAAAATAATCTAAACTCATGGAGTCTTCTTTTACCATTTTTTACTTGGAACGTGGCATGCAAAACCATGAAAACTTTTGTCTAACTCAAATTACTATTTAATGATTTCAAAAATATTTTATTTAAATTTAATTATAAATTACATAAATATATAAAATATTTATTAATATAGAATAAATAATAATCCGAACAAGATCGTAACAAAAATTACCTCAACAAGAAAAATAAAAATTTCGGAGACCTTGATCGACCTAATCCATGTATAAATCTATAAACAATAATTTTTTTATCATTATTATTAAAAAATAAAGATGATATTGTATGATATTGTCCCGTAAGGCTAATAGTTTTACACCCTTTCGTATCTCTTTGTACATTTAATATATTAACGACCCAACTATTGAACTTATTATTCTATTCATACAGATCATGCATGTCAAATTTGATGCAAATTAAAAATTTATAACTATTTGTTTTAGGTAAAAAAAACTTTCAATCGTTCAATAAATGTTAATATATATATATATAATATTTTAGATCGAATGATAAAGATATCGAATTGGTTTAAAATTTTACATGTATGACAAGAACAATTACATTGGTAAATTCAACAGTTGAATCGTTAAAATATTAATCGTATATTAGATATGTAGTATTTAAATATATCATAATATCTACCAGTTGGGTTTTAACTTAATTGTCACTGTTGATATTGCAATAACAAAGATGACGTGGGTTTGAACGTGATTAAACACGTTTTTTTTTTCGATTTAAAATTTTGATAAAATGTTATAAATAGAAGTAAATATTATATTCATATAAATATAATTCCTAGTTATTTAGCTTTCTTTCCATATTATCAAATTTATTAGCATAATACCATAACTAGTATTATCAAATTTATTTATTTCCAATGGATCATATTCCTATATATATATATATATGCGCTTTTGAACTTTTAAAATTATACCTTTTATGTCAAGTCAATTTCATTTGATAATGAACTTTTTAATTAACTTCTGTTTTTAGGTAATTTTATGGGTCATTTTCTAATTTTAAAATTCAGATGGATTTTGTTCATTTTTTGTGATGACAAAATTTTTGAGAAATTAAAAATAAAAAAATTTATTATGAGGATGATAATTTGGGATTATCATTAAGAATATTCATGAATTTTAATTTCGTTTTCACTTCACTTCACTTCACATCATATATATATATCATATGTATTCTAAACTATTAAATTAGTCACTTTTGTTTGTGTCGGGTTACATTTTAGTCATTTACGTTATCGCGTTATAACATTTTTGTTACTGTGCTGTTAATTGTCATTAACGGCTTAACTATAAGATGGTGTGACATATTAAATCATCATTTCAAACAAAAATGTTAGGCTAATTTATACAACAAATTCATATATTTTTTTCGTTTTGAGCAATCTAATTTTTATATATTATTTAATTTAAATTTAAATTTAATATAACTAGATATATAAAATTTTGTTTTTTTTAATTCTAAAAAAATCTACATAAATGTCAGCCACTATTGTATAAAATTATTTCATTTATAACGTATTTTTTCCTATCTTCTTACTTTCAATTATTTCATTTATTTTAAAGAACAGTTTAATATAACGTTTTTTTTTTCTATTGTATAAAATTATATAATGTTTTTATGAAAAAGTTTCGTAAAACACTTTATAAACATCTCTACCAAAACTGGCAAAGTCTCAACTAATTACTCTTTATTAAAAGTTTTATCCAACTTTTTTAAGATCTCAATAATAATTAATTTTTTAAAAAAATATAAAATTCAAATCTAAAATGTTTTTTTAACCCACATGGTTGTGCGATAAATTCTAATCATTTTTAATTTTTAATAAATAATTAATTATATATAAAATATGAGGGTAAATTCCACTAAAAGTCACTAAACTATTAGTAAGTTTACGTTTCAGCCATTCAACTTTAAAAGTTACAAAATGGTCACTGAACTATTCGAAAGTTTCCATTTAAGTCACTGGGCTGTTAAAATAATTGTTATATGGCCTTTTCTGTTTGCACTAACTGCACCAACCGAAAACTCTTTTTTTTTCATATAACATATTTGAACATTACGAATTTATGAACCAAAATCCAAATAACTTTCTTTTTCACTCTCCAGCACGAACTATTAGATCGACTTGGATATAATATGTTATCAATCGTTGAGCTGTCACTTAGAGCTCACTAATTGAACTTCATTTAAAAAATTAACAGCTTAGTGACTTAAATAAAAACTTTTAAATAGTTAAGTAATTTAAATGAAAACTTTTGAATTGTTCAATAACTTAAATAGAACTTTTTGAATAATTTAGTGATCATTTTGTAATTTTTTAAAGTTACATGACCAAAACGTAAATTTACTAATAGTTTAATAACTTGTATATGGTTTACCCAAAATATTAATGTAATATCATAAAAGTCATTTTTTTTTCTTGTTAAAAAGAATTAGTGAAGTCCGATTTATTGGGAGAAAAATAAGTGGGGAGCATCAATTGACCCACACCATCCACTCAATTCATGCTGGATATGACGACGACATGCAATCAACAAAACAACGTTGGAGTGTCCTGATTCCATAAACGACGCCGTGTACGGTCGACCCAAATTATAACTGCTTTCTAACCGTTGGTTTATTTGCAAATTATTAATTATAAAATTTTAAAAAATAAAATTTTTTAAAATTAAAAAATTAAAAATTACAAGATTTTAGCAAGCTAACCACCTGCCCAATACTGGCAGCTCCTGTCATGGGCATCATCGGCACTGTCTTGGCAGAACTAACACCTCAAAACAATATATCTATATACTACCCATAAATCAAATAATACCTTCAAATATTTGTATTTATATTTTCAAAAAAGAAAATTGCATTCATTTTTTATTAATAGAACACTCTAATCTATCATATAAATTCATACATAATCAGTATATTAGATATAAAAAAATTTAAATTATTTTTTTTCTTATTTCTTTCTTATACTTTCTTACCAATTAATTTAAGTGTAAAATATTTTCTTATGCAAGTATAAGAAAAAGAATACCAAAAAATATTACAGTTAATGTGATTTTTTTTCTTTTAAAACAATTATGTCCACCTTAATATTTGATTTTTTTTCACAATAACTTTTCTCAATTTAATTTCTCAACTCGAATTTAGTTCGATAATAGACACTTTGACATTATACCACGTCATCATTAAAAAATTAATATATAATTAGAAGAAGTTGGTATACAATGTCAAGTGATGATGTGGCACGATATTAATTTGTCACATCATCACACCATAACGAAACGAAATTAAAGTTCAGGAATCAAATAAAAAGATTACAAAATTCCGAGACTAACGTGGAGTAAAAAGGAAACGTTTAAATGCCAAAAATGAACTTAATTTATATATTTAGGAGCCAAATATAACATTAACCCAAATATTGAATACGGCTTTTATCAAGTGAGCTGTTAGAGAGAAGACTGTACAGAAACATACAACATACAATGAACTAGGATTTGAAATATCTATCAAAAACAACCATTACAAAACTTCACCATATACTTTATAGTTGATTCCCTTTGTATCTCTCGTTTCTTTTCCTTTTTCGATACAAAGGCCCGAAACTCGAGACCCGGATTTGCAGGAAATCACTCCTTAAGGATGATTACACTTGTTCTTACGTTCTCCTTACTTCTACAAAGTATTATTCGTTATTACCATCTAATAATGGAACAAACAATTAATGATTATGGATATCACCTTGGTTTCTAGTAAAAAATTATAAAGATGCAAACTACTGGTCTCCTGAATTACCCCAATGCTAATTAAATATCTACTGAGGCCAATGAATAGAAGAATTGAAGGCAGCAAAAGCTGGATATGAATGCTGAGTATTAACCTGACAAACCGGCAATTCTCTCACTCCTTATGTTGTCCTTCAATGTCGTTTGTTCCCTTGTCATCTGTGTCCTTGCCGTTCAGTTCCTTCTCATTTGTGTCCTTGCCGTTTGTTTCCTTGTCATTTGTGTCTTTCTGCTGGATTTCGGTATTCTGACCCTCGTTAGATGGCTTCCCATCATTTGGGCCATCAACATTACCGGGCTTTCCCTGTTTTGTTTATTCAACCTTGGATTAATACATTAGATAAAATATTGTTATGGTGAAAAGAACAAAATGATAACTCTCATAATAGCTTTTCCCTTAGCTTCCAATTGTGAGCCAGCCCATCAGTTTAATCCAGCAGAGCAATCATCTGATCATCAAAAAACTTGAAAGAAAGTAAATTTGTGAAAAAACTAACCTTGTTTCTATCACGCCAGCCGAGTCCAAATGGTCGAGAAAGTATGCTAATTTTCCGTGCAGGGATTTCTTGTTGAGGCTCTTGATTGCTGCGTGCTGATGAATCAGGGTGTGATGATCTGCAATCTTATATTTATTAGAAGGGATTTATAATCAAATTGGCAAATGTATATAGCTTCTGAATTGCATTCCAAGCAATGACAAAGGATACAAATCAAAGAAAAACAACTAGTTATTGGGTGACCCCCGAACCCTGAACAGACCCAACTGACTGACAAAAAATATTTCACCCATGAGTAAAAGGATTTCAAATTGGCAAAAGGTTGTTAACGCACCGTGGAGAAGGTTGGACTTTACTTTGTCCAGACTGGTACTGTAAGGTAGCCTCTAACATTGATTCTGCCATTACCACTCTTTTCTCCATTTCAGCAAGTGAAGCAGCGGCCTCTTCATACTTTTCCTGTATTTGCATAAATTTTGAATTTTTGTGATATGGTAAAGACATAACATGTTCTCGCACAGGGAAATGCTTCATAAGGAAAAAAGAAAAGAACATGTTCTCGCATATTTTCTACACTTGAGTACATCAACTAACATCGTTTCGAGTAAAGTCCCACTGTTCAATTAAGCTTTCCAAAATATTTTCTCGTTTGCAACGATTTTTAAGCAAAATTAAGATACATTGAAGCCATTAGTGTGCTGCCTGCAGCACTGGTGGAAAGATTATTTATTTAATGTAATTAAAAAGGACCTATAATTTCCAAACCATAGAAATGAATATTGGCATTCAGTAAAACTAGAGAACCAAGGACTTATCGCTGCGAGCATATATTTACTGATGAAAGTTACACAGCAAAACAAGAGTTTGATCATAATGAGTACCTGAAGCACTTGAACAGCATATCTTTGTGCAGCTGCATCTTGTTCAGCAAATCTGCGAGCATCTTCTGTCACCCTTTGATCTTGCTCTACCCTCATTAGGACCTACAAAATGCGAGACAAATGCTATAATAATCAAGACATGTATAACAAAAGAAGAAATCCTCCATTAATTGAACATGAGGAAACAAGTCAAACCTGAAGCATTGCATTTTCTTGTTCCTGCTTCTGAGAAAGGGCCATACGAAGCTCAGCAACCTCTTGCTCTAATTGCTCCACCTAAAGATCAGAAGCAGATATAGCATATGCAAAATGTTCATCTTAAGAAAACACCTAGCAACTATGAAGTCAACAAAACACCAAACATTCAAAGCATACAAGTTACAAGTGAACTGCCCAATGTCCTTCACTGATTCAGGCATGAGTCATGACAACCTTCCAATGCAATTTTATTGCAAGTTCTTGTAATAACATTAATCAAATTGTCTACTTTGTGGTAAACAATGATAGAATGCACACATAGAATCCACTAAGAGGCCCAAGGTTCCAGGAAAGCCAAGCAAACAAGTTGCGGGCATTGGAATGATTTTTAGTTCAATAATGGTCCTAAGAATAAGTTAGAACATTGGCTGCAAATTCTGGCAAGGGAAAACGGAAAAAATTGCAAGAACAACAATCATATCTTTCTATTCATGCCAAAAGAACTGCCACTAATGAAGATTTTCCATTTTACCCTAGCACTTAATTGGCGCCGATTATCCTGCTTTACCATCTCCATCAAGGCCGTTTCCAGCTCCTCAGATCTGATACAAATTAGAAAGACGCAAGATTGTTGGTTGCATTCATCAAGCTTCCACAGAATAAAGATTATTTTAAAATAAAAAATCCACGAATTCCAACGTAAAATAAAAAGATTAAGCATGTGTTCATTTCACTGAAAACTTCCGAAAAATGATTTTTGGAAGATTGATGGATTTTCTAGAAAAACTTAAAGCTTTTTGTGTTTGTATGATTCAACGTAAAATAATTTTTTTGAAAGTTGTTCCTAATGAAACAAACACACCATAAATTACATTTGTTACAAAATATTGTCGAAGCATTAATTTGACAATAAAAATTTATCTTATAATAATCAATGCATAAGTTTTTAAATTTGAGATTACATGAATGAGAGTGAAAAGTAGTACATTCGAGCAGGAAAGCATAATTGAAACTAAGCAAGATTTAAACAAATAGTCATATTTTGTATTATAAAATATTTATTACTAAAAGCATTTATAAATTATAATCTATATCCATTATTAAAGTATTAATGTAAATAATTTTCTATAAAATATTTAGCATGTTAAAAAGTATTATTAATGTTAAAATTTAGTATTAAAATAAAATTCCAATATCAAATAATTTTATTAAAATAATAAATTATATTTATTATATATATTCGATTTATTATATATTATTTTAAATATAAATATTTATTTTAATAATATTAAAAAAATTATATTTACAATCAATATTTTAATAGGTTTAAAAATTAGAATAAAAAAATTATTATTAATGTAATCTGGCACGATTCAAGATAATTTTCATCTAAAAATCATACTACTCATATGGGAACTCTTGTCCAGAAATTGTCTTACCCTTTGGAAGACAATTTCATCAAAAAAGACTTATTTTCCGTTAACCAGTAAGAGTCATTTTCATTGGCCAAGCTATCTTCCATTAAACAAACACAAAAAAATTGCAGAAATTACTTTCTATAAATCATTTTCCATAAAATAAAAACATCCTAAGTAGGTAGGCATGTCCAGTTTATAAGCCATTATGATGTAGCTCAGACATGTCCATGTATAAGAAAGGTTAGGAAGCAAGTTAGTAATAGATCTTAAACCAAAAACACAAATCTCGCTCTCTATTACACGGCATATATCAAAACATGCAAACCATAGAGATATATAAATTTAACCTGAGGACAGCTGATCTTTTCTCTTCTAGCAACCTGCACAACTCAACTTTTAACCACACAACCTGCACACAATTATTTATAACAAATTAAGAATATGAGAACATCACAAGAGGCCAATAAAATCTCACAATACGAGGGTTCAGGTTTAAGGATTATGGTTTAGGGATGATAAATTAGGATTATTGATCAATTAGTGTTTATGATTAGGGTTTACAGTTTGGGTTGACAAATTAGGGATTATAAAATAGGGATTTTGTCTCATGAATTAGGTTTTATGCTAATATAAATTAGGGCTTATAGTTTAGGAAATAGGGTTATGAATTAGAGCATAGCCTCCCATGTCTTTTTGCAACTACATATAAATCCAACAAGCAACATCCTTTCAAAAATTTTTGTTAGGTCCACAGAATCAGTGTACTCAATGAAACAAATCCACTCAGGCAGATCAATAGATCTAATCATTGATAATGATTTAATAAAAATGGTATCTACATCGCTCTAAGAAATTGACACTAGAAAGAGAGTTCATGTCACGATCTCACATATGCATGCAATATGGAAATTTTCAACTAACCCCTAAATCCGAACACATGATTGAACATGAATCCTTCTGAAATATCTTTTGTTAAATCTAGGGTCACTCTAGCCATTGCATTAAACCAGAAAAAAACTCAGGACATAAGATTAGAATTATGTTATTCAAATTATATATTATATTTCCACTTTACAGGGCAAACAGCACATGCAAGTGATCATGTATATATTGTATTTTGTCTACAGGCCAAGGAACAAAGACTCATCAACTCACAGAGGAAATGCAACATTAAACAACTGCATATAGTGTTCACAGAAAGGGTAAATGTATATGGTACCTGCTCTTGAAGATCTGGAACAGCACCTGTGTCAGCATCTCCAGTCAGACTAATAAGAACTTCGTCAGAGTTTGTGGAACCAGACTCAGAATGAGAGAGATCCCCATTTGCTTTTGTCTTATTTGTTTCCATAATCATGGACTTAGGATCCTGCTTAAAATTATATAGCTTAGATGCTAGGCCCTGAGAATCCCTCCAAGCTTGAAGCCCCTTTGATCTTTCCTCAACTGCAGCTATTACAGCTGATCGATGCTTCTCTCTTAAATCATGTAGTCTTTTCTCATTTACATTTTGATAACCCATACAAGCTGTCAATACAAGTTGGCTGCTGTCGAATGTTGAGCCAGCCAATGACTGTAACAAGGTAACAGCATCTCCTGCATCCTTAGTTGTAACCAGTGCAGGGCCTGTAAGAAAATTAAGTTACATTGTGTAGTTTAAAACAGCTTATTTGTCACTTTGGACTTCAGGTACCATAAAGATATCATTAAAGTCAAAATACTCATGTCTTTCACCCCATACCATATAACTCCATTAAAGCAAGTGCTGTCCTAAAAAGC
Source organism: Gossypium hirsutum (assembly GCF_007990345.1). Taxonomy (NCBI): domain Eukaryota; kingdom Viridiplantae; phylum Streptophyta; class Magnoliopsida; order Malvales; family Malvaceae; genus Gossypium; species Gossypium hirsutum. The sequence continues at coordinate 112,196,761 of NC_053433.1, forward strand.
ATGACACGATTTCCTTCATAGAGGAGCACATCCCAGACTCGAAGCACTGTAATGAAAAAGTACAGCAGGAAGCTGCAATTAAGCACTGGTGATACCAATTATTAAATGAGTGCAGCATCGGTAAATTAGAAACAAAAGCACCAATTATGACAGAAAATTCCAATGATAAACTGTTCGACTGATAGAAGACACAGCATGAAACCTAACCACTTTCCCATGGAAGCATGTTCATAAAAATGGAAAGGAACCACGGTCCAGTAACCCATGCCACCTGCACTCCCAGATAATCAAGATGATTGACTGCAGAAACATAAAAATGTAAATTATAAACTGCCAAAAAAGCAATGGAAAGATAACATATATGAAATTTCAAACAAAAAAGAACAAATATTGAAAAAACAGACCCAGTTTGGGAAATCTCTCGCGCACCAACTCCTCAAAAACAAGTTGGTCAACCTAACAAAAGGCCATGAGTTACCAGGACAGTTATCTAAAGCATAATTATTCCATCAATCATTTAACATTCTCATTTAGGAGAAAGCAGATAGCATAAATCAACTAACAAGGAGAAAAAGAGTTGGACAAAATATTACCTGAGACTCAATCATTTCCTCTGAGTAATAGCCATCAAAATAGTCATCAATAATGCCCATCAAAGTCCTGAAATGTATACCACAACTTAGAAAATAGAAAACCAACAGTGCACTTACTATAAGATTAAATGCTATGTTTGCCCATAAAACTTAGAGGATCCCACCAAATAAACATAAGAAAGCATGTAAATAATGTTTCTCCAACAAAATATGCTCCGATCTGTAACCTTAGAAAAAAAAATTCAACAGATAGAAAGAGGAATAATAGATCCGCAAGGAAATTCTCAACCGTCTCCAAACCTACCAGAAGGCATTCTCTTCGGGCATCAGTAATAGTAACAAGGCAGCAAAGAAATTCATGGCCTGCATGAGAAAAATACTTATTCCAAAAAAGCCAAAACACATGAAGCATGACTGTAACTAACATATTTCAGAGCCTAATACCTGACAGTAGCCAACTGAGGGATTATGTCGAGCATAAGCTGTAAGCAACCGTCTCAAAGCATTTCTACCATCATCGTCAAGGGCAGGGTGACCTGGGAATGTTCGAGGCAAATCCTGTTTTTAGAACCACTAATCAATTAGGAGACTCAAATTAATAACACAAAACAAACAGGTAGCACCAGTGGCAGAAGAAACTAAAACTAGAATTGAAAAAACTGCCGATGAAACAACCTTCTCAATCTGCCCCTTCCACTTCTCAGGCCCACCTATGGACTCAGTAGTTGAACCCTTACTGTCTGATTGCAAGCTCTGTTGTTCAGTGTTGTTGCCACAGTTAGTTTCATTGGCTAGTAGATCCTGGTAATAGTTATCCACTCTGCGTGCCTTTACACCAACAAAGGCTTGCCAAAGCTGAAATGTCCATATTCATGAGAGAGGAAGGTAGAAATTAATGTGGAAAATAAAGAGAGAATGACAGTAGATCAAATAAAGTACCTCTCCCCTAAGAGCCATCGGTACTCCACCACGAACAAGAACTTCCAACTCTTCCTTCCAGGGAAATAAAGATTCTGTAGGATCTGCATCATCAGCACCACCACCCGTTCTGGTACTTCCGCTGCCACTTGTAGGGGAATCCTGAACTGGGTCAGATCTCTCTGCATCATAAAATTCATCATCAGAATCCTCCTCTGATGCTCCCTTTGGGGATCTAGCATCTTCAGTAGGAGTTAACGGCTTTCCTTGACTGGTTTTTTGCTCATCTTTTGATAGAATGCCTTTCTTCTTTACACGAACACTCATCATATCTTCAATGGCCCGAAGCGACGGTCTAATTTCAGTCCATATTTGGATCTGATGAACTTTTTTCTCTGGTGCAGACTGAACTTTCTCCTTTTCTGTATCATTCTCAGACAGATTATCAGAACCAGACTTCCTTTCACATAAATCATCTCTTTCAGTGCCCTTCTTTACTTCACTGTCCCCATCCTCAGCAGCATGTGAGGTCTCCTTGCCTTCCTCTGAAGGTCTCCCATTGACTGGCAATTGAGCAGACTCGGCTTGACGTTCCAAGAAATCATTCCACCTATCTGATCTTTCCTCCTCTTCTTCCTAAAGTCATGGGAATAGACAGGATCTAAGCATTTAATTCATCTTAGGTGAACTTATTTCCATTGATCTCCAGTCGGTTTATCAGAAACTAGTTAAAGAAACTAAATCAAAGACCCGAACTATTGAGCTTGTTGTCATTCAAGGCCCATAAGAATGTGGGAGAGAGGTAGGGAAAAAGAGGTACTACAGGAAATATGTTCAGTCTTAACAGAATTAATTGCTTAAGGTATTTTCAGTTTCAGAAAATAACTCTGCAACACATCAACCATTTCTAACTAAGTCAGAGAGTGAGACAAATTATTTGATATCCACCATGATATATGAGTTGGCATTTTATTATACTTTCCCTTTTACGCAGCGGCTGAAAATAGATGATGATTTAAAATAAAAAGGCATAAAATCAGGAGACTGAGTCAAGAAAATACCTTGTAGATATTAGCATATTCTCTGTACCTTTGCACATGCTGAGGTCTCACCGCAAATCCATATGCATCCCTGTCAGTAATAAACTCTTCATTAACCTCCAAATTTTTTTAAAAAAACCTTCATAGTTCACACTAACAACATATCATTCCAATACATACACAAACAAATTATAGAAAAAATTCTAGTTAAGCAAAAACAAAAAAAAAAACCCTTAAACTACTTCCGATCAGCCTTCAACAATCACATTCCCACACTGATTACCACAACATTCTAAAACAAAGACTAGCTTAAACTTATCTCTAAGGTTATCAAATTCAAATCGAGATAACTTAATTGAGAAATGAGCACAAACATAAAACCAAAAGCGAAATAACATATAATTTTAACCAAATACAGCTCAAATAACCCGTAATCCTTCTCCAACCTTACCCTGTTACACCAGTGGCCAGTGGTCACACAACAAAATATAGTCAAAACTAAACTTCTCTACTTTCCAATGTCATTCAATTTACACCAATTTGCTCAAAAAATCAAACAACAATACATGAAAAAGAAAAGATATCAATAAAAGATCATGGACTCCAACAACGTTCTCAGCAAAAGCTAACATAAATTACTAGCGACCAGCCACCACATTCCTCGATTACTAAACCAAATTGTGACCAGTTCAATAAGATCTTGAATTGACCTGCAATCGGCACCCAAAGATTGCGGAGTTTACACAAGCAAACAAGACATGTTACTATTTTTCCATCCAAATTTGTTCATAAAAACTAAATCACATTTCAGATCATCAAATCCAAATCAAGAAGAACGGATAAAAGATTCGCGGTCAAAAAGAAGTCCAAAAAGTTTGACTAAAAAATAAAAGAAAAAGAAAGATCTAATCAAAAGATTCAAAACTATAACGGATCAGATAAAGAGAGAAATCGAAGGGACAGTTGGCGAAAAGAGCATACCTCTTGTGTTCGAATGCTATAACGGGGTTTACGCCTTTGCTGGTAGTTGAAATGGTGGCGGCGGCGGCTGCGCCGGTGGAGGAGGAGGATCTCATTGCTTCCTGCTGACGTGGATCGATTTGATTGGTCCGTGAGAGAAATTAAAGGAGCGATGTCGGTGCCGAACGAGAGGAATTTTCGGGCTTCTGCTTGAAAACGTTAAAAAGGATAAAAGAAAGAGAGGGAGTTCAAGTGTGGCTGTTTGGGAGAAAAGAAAGATAGGGAGAGGGAGAGTGAGAGAAAGGAGAGTGACGATGGTGGAAATATATATAAAAAAAAAAAGGCAGGCGAGAGATTAATATTAGAGATGGAAGAAGAGGGACAAAGAAGGCATTGATTGATTTGGGCAATTCTTTCTTTGAAAATTATAAAAATTAATTAAAAATAGAAAATTTAATGAGTTGAATTGAAGCTTGGGAAAATGAGTAAAACGGAAACTTTTGTTTAGGTGGTAAGGTAGAACCAACATGCGACGAGCGGTTTGTAAACAATGGCTGCTATTCAGTAACGGTGCTTTTGGTTCGCTGTATTGGATTAGAGGTGTATTGGATTAGAGGTGTAATAGCTAATCCACTGTTTGGTTGAATGTAATGGAATAGAGGCGTAATAGTAATCTTGTGTTTGGTTGAATGGAATAGAGGTGTAATAGCATAATGGAAAAAATTAAAATGACTAGAATACCCTTAGCATAAATTTGTTTTGGTAAATGATTATTGTTATTGTTATTTAAATTTTAATAATATTATTATTATCAATAATAAATAATTTAATCATATTTAAACATAATTATTATTAAATATATTTTAATTAAAATATATAATTTAATAAAATTCTTAATAATCAATATTCTTATATGAATTTACTCAAATCATAATATATGATACTATAAAATATAAATTAACATAATTATTATTAAATATATTATAATTAAAATATATAATTTAATAAAATTCTTAATAATTAATATTCTTATATGAATTTACTCAAATCATAATATATGATACTATAAAAGATAATTTGAAATAATTAATATTAAATATATTTTAATTAAAATATATGATTTAATAAAATTTAAAATAATTATAACTAATAAATTATCTTATATGAATTTGTATAATTTAAAATAATTATTATTACATATAATTTAATAATAATATATAATTTCATAAAATTCTTGATAATAAATTTTCTTATATGAATTTATACAATTTAAAATAATTAATATTAAATATAATTTAATAATGATATATAATTTCATAAAATTCTTAATAATAAAATGTTCTTATATGAATTTACTAAAATCAAAATATAACTTGAGAATTATAATATGCATAAACACTCAATCCGAGTTCCAAACATACGTGCCAAGGAAGACGATTATTAAACGCGTCATTGTATTATTTTGGCTTGTTTCATGTTTAAGTTGATAAGAGAATTCTTGGACCGCCAAGATTTACATAAATTAAGTAAAATTTAGTTTCAACTGTATCGGTTCAAAACAAGTAAGATTTGCCAGTCCATGCTTTGCTGGCTTTTAAGTTTAAAACAGATGGCATATAGCTGACAATTTTCATCGAGGAAAACAAGTAGTCTGTTCTACCCAAAATATCTCAAGAGTTTTAAACAAAAGGTAGTTAGTTAGATGTAAACACGCCTTTTCTGAAACCTACAAATGTCAATGGCTAGTTCTTAATTACAAGCAGATCATCCTCCTTGCATATGGGCACCTAGTTCACCAAACTGATCATCAGCTTCCACAGTATCCTCAGACAGGCAAAATAAACATGAACTATGAGAATAGAACAAATACCCGACCAGTATGACAAACCAGTGCAAAATAAACATTATTTAGAAGTTTTTAAAATATAAACATCATTCAAATATGGGCATGAACTATGAAGTATGACTCTCCAAATATATACAAGTGTCGAATGCCATTTAACTATCCAAAGTATGACTAGATATTGGAAAAGGTTCAACTATCCAAAGGAATTACAATCATGTCAAATACTATGATATAGGCAACTACTCAATACAATTTTTAAACTCGAAAACTGCATTAACATACGAGAATCAAAATCAGATAGAACACGAAATAGAACTCAAATCTCATTGACCAAAACAACAAACAAACGGGTATATTTTAGTTTATGCAAAGTCAATCATCACTCATTAACTAATATCATTACAAAAGAATAAAATTACAATGCTTTTCAGCCAGCTATCCGAAAGAAACCACTAAATGTTTACCTCAGACATGTGAAGCATGGCCATTACCACCTAATTCCACAACAGCCGACTTCTCTTTCACCAAACCATCTTCTTCTTTAATCCCACTATCGAGATCATCATCGGAATCCAAAGTGAAATTCCCCCCATTACTATCCATTAGCTGTATTTCAGCCCCTAATGGCTTATACCGCAAACCATCCCCTGAAGCACCAACAACAACACCGTTTCTTTTGCCAATAAGCGATAACATCCCAACAACCAGAACCACAAGCAAAGCAAGATGGCAATTGAATTGCAATGTGGCAATAAACCTTGCTCTATGATAATCAGGGTGACTTCTGCATTTAATAGTATAATTCCCTCTACTTTTTTCATGTAAGCTACATCCATGAACCATCAAATTAGTGTAAAATGAAAATCCCATTTGCACAAACCATGTTCCGTGTAAAATCAACCCAATACCTCGTACCGATTTCGAGTAAATGGACCTGTTAGATCTCAATTCTAACATTGTTGAAACCACACAAATTGCTATGGGAACACATAAAGGATCAAAATATCTATTCTCAATCCCACTTGTATCCTTTCTTTGCAAGTAATACAACAAAAATTCTTCAACAAAAGCTAAAAGCAGAACTAATTCAAGAACAGGATCAGGCCAAAAGTATGAACCTTTCTTATTATTTAAAAGACCCAAAGCAGAGTAAAGCAAGAAGAGCAGAGCAAGTGAGAGCACTTGTAACTGGAGCACCGTCCCCACCCGATCTTTTGAACTGAAAGCATCAAAGATTGAAACCACATAATTTAAGAAAATCGAAAGGGAAAAGATTGATACAAAGATGAAAGATGGTGAAGAAGAAAAAGGGTTCTCTTTAGTTTTAGAAATAGAGGCAGATTTGATCTGGGTTGAAAGTGAAGAAGAAAATGGAGTTGGACTCGGGTTGAGGCAGAGGGTAAAACAGGGAGGGGAAACTGAAGAGGCATCTAATCTGGGCAAAAGAGAGGGATTAGAAATCGGTGGTTTTCACCGATTAGAAAAGTAATGTATTACACGCGTATTAGCAATACATTGAACCAAACGACGGAATAAAGAGGGATTAGTGGGGCCCACCGATTAGGGGTGTATTGGCATAGCCAATACACCCAACCAAACATGGTGTAAGTTTATCAGACAATTTAAAGGAAATTTTTTTGCCAACGTGGCCTTACTTCGGTTCCATTTTTTTGAGAGTTTCATCATATATAATTATTTTTAATTATTTTGATTATTAGTGAAATTTTAAAATATATATTTAATTTTGTTGGTATAGAAAATCAACAAATAAAAACACAAAAAGTAGAAAGTGATTGTGATAAGGAGGCCGATTCACTTATAATAGGTAGAGAGCTAGAATAGAAGTGAGAGAAATACGAGGCTATAGAATGCTTAGGGTAAATGGCTTAAGGGAGGTTGGAGAGGAAAGGGGGAAAAAGATCCCTTCTATGTTGCATGCTAAGAGCTTTACTTGATGGTGCCTAATTGTGTGGCTAACCAAGTAGTAGTTCTATTATATGTTGTGATAATAGAATGTTGATAATAACAATGTATCGCAAAGAAAATAAAGAAAATAAAGCACATAGATTTTACATGGAAATCCGTTCGAGAAAAAATCACGCGTAGAGAAGAGACGACTACCTCTATTTATAGGTTTGTAAAATCATATTATAATCAAAGTCAAATAGAAATAATGCAGTAAAGTTAACAAGAATTTGGGTCATATATCTTTAACATATGTCGATTATCGTCAAGTATAGTACTGTATAGACCAGCTTTAATATTCCTTTTCCTAAGCTATTACGAGATTGATATAACTCGATGATCCTTTAGTAATCTCTTTGAGGAATACAAACAAACCACAAAAAGCGAGTGGCCTTAGAAAGAGTTCAATGAGTAGCCCAATGAAAAGTCCAACGATATCCAGTCGATTGGTACGAATGTAAAGGGCTATCTATAGGTGTCTCTTAAATTACTTTTCATGTTGAAGCTTGTCTTAACCAAAGTAGAGTATAACAAATTTATAACGAACAAGCCTCCACAAATGTCCAACTAATTTATAATATTTGAGTAACAATCAATCCAATCCAAACAAATAGTACTTACATAGGTCTAGTGTGGGACTAACAAAATGGTTGAAGATACAATTAAGGACATCTCTCAACCCAATCACATGCAATGAAATGTCATTGCTTTCATGTGGTCTCATGCTATCAACAGCCTAAAAAATCAAATTTCTCTTAATATAACCCCTTTATCCAATAAAAATATATACGGTTAAATTATATTATTAGTCCCTGTACTTTTATAAAATTAAAGATTTAATCATTATACTCTAAAAGTTAAAAATTCAATCGTCATATTTTTATAATTTAAAAATCTTAATTCAATCATCATCATCGTTAATAGTTTCCATCAAAATTTATCAATTTAAAATGTTTATTTTTCGTTAATCATATGTCACATTATACGATGACAGCCTAATCAACATGCCAAGTTAATAATTTTGACGAAAAATACAAATAATATTAATGATTGAACTGAAGTGTTTAAATCATAAAAATAAAAAGACTTAATTTTTAACTTTTTAAGTACATGAACTAAATTAGAGACTAATTACATATTTTAACTAAAATATATACATATTATTAAAAAAATCCTCTTTAAATTTTACTATTTATTGACTCAAGTATCAAAGTATGTCGAAACATAAACCCTAAGCACTTTTATATATATATAGTGTTATAAACTTGTTTTAATTTATCTAAAATAAAAATTAAAAAAATTAAATTAGAATCGGAAACGAGATATCGAGAGTTTGAAAATTTTTAAAACGAGCCATAAATATGTTTATAAATATTTATGGAGTGTTAATAAGTTAGTATTAAAGTTTCGTCTAGTATTAAAGTTTCGTCAAGAAATTTTAAAGTTTCGATAGTTAATTGAATAAAAAGGATTAAATTGTAACAAATGTAAAATTATGGGAAATAATTAAATAGCTTAAATGATAAAAGAAAGACGGTTTAAAAAAAAATAGACCCAAGGTCTATTTGGGCTGGCCGGCAAGGTGCATGAAATCAGCAGGAAAATTGATGAATTAAGGGCAAAATTAGAATATTGCAAAATTTACTTAATAAACTAGGACTAAAGTGGAATTATCTAGAATTATCATTATTTTTCTGCATTCTCATCAGCAAAAACACCATAGAAGAGTTTTCTTAAGCTGGTTTTTCATATTTTTACTGCAAGTAAGTTCAATTCTTGATTATTTCTTGAAATTTTTGTGTTTTTATGACTTTTACAACTAGGTCCACTTGTTGAATTCATTAGTTTTTGATTCTATGAAAGAAATTGGAAGTTGTTATGAATGTGTTGGAAGTACATTATGATTTAGCATGGAATTATAGTTTTAAATTGTTTATATGCTGATTTTATTGAAAGAATTGAATAGAAAGTGAATGTTTGGGACCTAATGGTGAAAGAGTTTAAAGTTAGGGTTTTATGTGGAAATTATGAATTTAAATAATTTTGAAATAACTTATAATGTCTAGGTAAAGTATTAATTGGGAAAAATTAGCTTCATTGAGGGATTAATTGAGCAAGGACTGAATTGTATGAACTGTGAAATTTGGGGCAAAAATCAAAATCAACATTTGCACTAAAACAGTTTTGGACAGCAGCAGTAGTCTAACTTTGAAAAATCACCATAAATTTTAGAAATAGAATTAGAAGATGAACAAAATATGAAATTAAATCTTATTGAGTCTAGTTTCTCATAGAAGAAACGGTGTAAGCAACGGAATTGTAGATCATGAGATATAATAGATTTTGTGAGATAATGTCAGAATGATTTCGGGTTCCCCTGTTCTGACTTTGGAAAATCATAAAAAATTGTAGAAAAATAATTAGGGGCTTAAATTTATATTTTTAAAATCCTTAATGAGTCTATTTTCAATATAGAGAAACATGGACATCATCCAAATTATGTACGAAAAGATAATTAATTTTTAGTGAAGAAGGGTCGGAATTGTCAGACAGCAGAACAGGGGTATCTTTAAAGAATAAACTGTACTTATTGGCTAAACCAAAAATTCTAAAAATTTTATGATAAGAATACATATGAGTCTAGTTTCAGGGAAAATTAGCAGATCCTAATTTTGAGTTCTGTAGCTAAAGATAAAAATAATTTAGTGACTATGACACCGATGGACAACATTGAAATATATATAAGTAAACAATTAAATTATAGATAATATTACTTATAAGCGGGTTGAAGATGAAGTCAATATTGATAAGTGAATGATTTTACAATGATAGATCGAGAACCCGAAGCAAGTCGAGGAAAAGAAAAAGTAGCTGATTAGTCCCTGAACTTTCACAAATTTTACAAATCGCCCAGGTAAGTTCATATGGTTGAAGTTTAATGATTATATGTAAATTTTATGAATTATATAATGTATGATGAAATATATTTATTGATGAATAGAGAATAAAATAACAACCCGAAAATCAAATAAATGATCAAATTGAGTGGAACGTCGGATTTGAGTACTTCTGATCAGTGACAAGTGATAAGTGGTAGCCTCAGCTACACTTATCTGATCAGTGATAAGTGACAAGTGATAAGTGATAAGTGGTAGCTTTAGCTACACTTATCTGATCAGTGACAAGTGATAAATGTGATCAGTATAAGACCGTGGCAGGACTATGACTTCAAAAAGTGATAAGTGATCATACGCAAGACCATAGTTATACTATGGCAAAGTGAAAGTGAAGTACTCAATTTTCCGTAACCGTTCCCTAATTTGGTTGAAGAATGATATGTGACAAACGGGCCCAAAAGAATTAAAGGAAATGGATGAATGGTAGTAAGTTTATACAAGGGAACTCACCAATGACTGTGGTTGACAGGTGAACTTAATAGTTGTGTATATTGTATAAGTGTATAAATATTTGGTAAGATTTATGTTTTATGCCTATGAACTTACTAAGCTTCTATAAACTTACTTGAATGTATTCAATGTCTCTTATAGATTGACATGGAAGAATACGGAGGATCGGATCAACACAGAGGATCACACTATCCAGATTATCTCCAGTAGCTTTTGTAAATTTCCTTTTTGATTTATATGACATGTATAAGGTTTGATGATTATATAAATACTAAGACTTGTTTAATGAATATTCATTAAAGTAAAGAATGATGAATATGTTAAATAGTACAATTATAATAGTAGTATAATTTGGTATCAAATTGATTGAAATGAATTGGTTGGTTGGATTTGTTTCAGTTTTATTTATAAAGGGGTTATATTGAGCAAAAAAAAATTTGGGATTTTGCGAAAAAAATTTCCTATGGTTCGATTTAATTCTGGTTTGGTCTCGAAGTATGTTTTGGGCTTTGGAGGCCATCTAAAGGACGCCATGACATGTTTTAGTAAATGAATAGTATTTAACTCGTATTAATGGAAAATTAATTCGGTAAACTCCGGTAATGCCTCCTACCTTATTCCGGCGACGGATACGGGTAAGGGGTGTTACAATATATATTTGGAAACTCTTTCAAAGGAAAATAAGAAAAAAAAATAGAAAAAATATTTTAGTATGATAAATTTTATTTATTTAAGTCTCTAAATTATTATTTTAGAATTTTTTATTTTCATAAATTTTTTTATAAAAATATAACTTTTGAATTTTTTATAAATATTTTGATTTTTTAAATTAGTTTAAATTGTTTTGTAGTTGTTGTTGAGAGAGAAACTAATTTGTTTATTTTCAAAATTGATAGGAATCAAAGAGGTATTTACACCAATATATTATTTGAGTTATTCGAATATTTCAAATTATAAAATTTAACTCAACTCAAATTACTTATTTAAATTAATTTTAAAAAATCGAATAACTTAATTTAATTAATCTAATGGAAGTTGGTCCTGCTCTGAACAGATTAGATGAAAAACAGAGTAGCCGCTCCTCCCATGTTGTCCAATCCGGCAGCAGTTGCATTGACAAATTATTGATGGAAATTGCGGACAATAAGGCACGGCACCGTCTGTATGAAAATTCAATTTTAATTAACAAGCGTATTTTCATGTTTTTTTGTTTCTTATGAATCTATTTATCTAACAGAGTTTAATATAAACATATTGTGCAGCCAAATTTATAATAATATAAAATTTATTTGCAAATTTTTGGAGATGATTCTAGCTATATATGTAATTTTCAAATTTTCCAAAAGGAGAGAAGAAAAAAAATTTGAGTTGAGAAAAAAAGTAAGGAAAGAAAATAGAAGAAATGATTAATTTCTATTCTAATACATAAAATCGATCCTTCCAAATTAGAATAATGAGAGGAGAAAACATGAGAAAGATGTGTATATTATTTCAAAATTATATATTTTTTAATTTTTTTTACCCTTTTATTTGTCAACTCTACCATTAAATGGATAAAAATAAAAAGAAATTTTCTTTCTATTTTCTCATCTCTCCTACCAAACACAGATATGGAAAGAAAAATTATATTTTCCATCTTATCCTTCCAATTTTCTTTTCTTTCCACTCTACCAGGTAAATCTTAAGTGTTTTAGTAGACATGGATAAGGTTTCTCCAATGCTAGCAAGAGAGTCGATGGTCTTTAACGAAAGATCCAAATCTAATAGTTTGTCCTCTGATTATATTACTCAATGATCTAATTTAAGTGAAAAGAATGAACTGCAAGCAAGAACCACAAGGTTAGCTGAATGCAAAAATCAATTTTAGTTGATTAGATTAACCAAGTCTCAAGAAGAAAAATATGGTTGCAAATAACAAGAGAATTCTCGCGTGTCATTCAAACACATATAATCACTAATTAAGTTTCACATTCACGTATCAAAATCTGTTTTCTCATATCACAAACATAACATAAACAATTAATTCACATGTTTCATTTAATATCGAATTCATTATGTATTACTGAAACACATATATCACTATAATAATTTTACTTTCACATAACAATTTTGCAATCGTTAGTAAATCTCAAAAGAGTTCAATAATTTCGATACATTGCAAAGATTCAGGCCAAACACAAACTCTCAGCCTATAACGAAACTCTGACAATGAGAACTTTAAAAAAATATACAAGAACTCCAATAAACACATCACATAACCCAATACTCCTCTCCTAATTCCCTCCGGACCCCTTTATCACCAAACCCCCATCCGTACTCCCAACCCTTCTCAACTCCAAAATCATTTCATTATCAAATATTATATCTCCTCTAAGTTCACTGAGACATTTATTCACATATCACTTTCATATAACATAGTTTATAGATCACACATATATCACTTTGTATCATATTATTTATTCACTTTGAATCACATAAATACATTCACTATATTTTTATTTCAGATATCCCCTTTACTCACAATTCACAAAAAATATAAACATAACATATACTCAAGACACTCAGCACTTTTTAAGCACTTTACTTTCTTATAACACTTGAATATTTTATTTCACTATTTTAGCACACGTAGTAACTTTTGAACATTTTATAATTTAGTCCTTAAATTCATAAAAATTCAATAATTATTATATCACTTCATACTTTATTTACTATCACTTAGCACTTCATTTAATCCATTTATTACAATATTTATTCACATATCAAAATTTTACACACTATTCAATTTAGTCCTATCCTCAACAATTTCACTACACTACATCTATTCACTTTGTAATTAAAATTTAATTGATATCTTCACTTCATTTCAATCAACTTTGTATTAAATTCATACTCAAACATCTTAATTAAAATAAAAAAACTTGAATTCAATTAAGTACTTACCTGTTTTTTCACTTTCATATACTTTCATTCACTTTCTCCTTCAATCGAGTAATTTCCATGATAGAATATTATCTCATAACACTCCAGGATATGAATTAGGCTATAATTTTAAGTAAAAACTCAAGAAAAATGCATGAATTTTTTTTCTTTCTTTCTTCCTCCTTTCTTTCTTTCCTTTTTTTTTCCTCTTATTTTTGTTGTCCCAAGCTGCTGCTGTTCTGCTTCCATATGTTTAGAAAATTCTAAACTTTTCTTTTTATTTCAATTTATTCTATATTTCACCAACCAATCAAATTTCACCACATTTCAACCTTAATATCTCTCCAAATATCAATTAAAAATGGAATATTTTCATTTAAGTCCCTCTTCCATAAAATGGAAAAATTACACTTTAGTCCTTATACTTTTCCACTTTATTCAATTCAGTCATTATCTCAATTTTCCAACTTCACATATCAATATATCCCCATGTCACATTCATAAAAAAATATTTCTTAATTTTTTTCCCTTTTTTCCAAAAATGGTAAATTTACACTTTTAATCCTTTAACTTTTAATTTTTTACAATCTAATCATTTCTAAATTTCATTATCCATACTTTCTTTCTGAATAATTAGTTCACCTTTAAAATACTTTTCCTTTCTTAGAAACCAAAATTTTGGGTTATTACAAGTTATATGTATGATTTTATTGTAAAATTAACTCTATTCCCAAGTGAAATAAAAATAATAAATTTTAGTTAATAACATCTTCTTGTCTTAAATTTTAGTAAACTTAATTCGATTTTCAAGTAAAATAAAAATAATAGAATTTAGTCAAGATATTATTTCAATAAAATTTTTAAATTTTATTAAAATAATAAAATGCCAGTACATATATAAAACATTAGAATGTAATAGATTTTAGGGCTTAGAGTTTTATTTTTACCTTCTAGCTAGAGGGAAAGTCGATACCATCCTACAATTGTAAAATCACAAGATAGTCTTGTATTTCCTCATTCTCCGCTCTGTACACCTTGCATGGTGCACTACGTAGACATGTCAAAATGGCAAACCCCCAAAAAGGAATCAGGTTATGCTTTAAGTATGTAGGCTAAAGTAGAATGTAGAAAACTTGTTTTGCTTTTATATGAAGCAGGATTTCCTATTTATAGGTCTTGAAATTGGGATTCTAAAATTATTTTAAAAACAGTTTTAAGGTTAAATTTAGGGTTTAGCTTCATTGGATATTATACTACTCGTAACATAAAAAATTCCAATTTTGTCCTCTACAACTTTTTTCTTTTTTCCTTATCTTAAAACTCTGACATTAAACCTTTTTGCATTATTAAAAGAATCAATTCGGATGTTAAAAAATTAAAATAATTAAAATTCATAAATATTTTTAATATATATTTAAAAAATCAAAAATCAAAATGAACAAACATTCGAAATTGTTTATTAAAAAATAAAAAATTCTAACTATTTTGATTATATGTCACATGTTGAACTCTCAATTTTTAATTCAACTTTTTGTCAAAACATAAATCTCGATTTAGTAATTCCTTAGAATTCATCAAAAGCGAATGGAATTTGTAGATAAACCCTAGTTCAAAAAGTTACTAAAGAATATTGAAAAACAAAATAGTGGTCGAACTAGTCACGCCATTGATTCGCTAGTCTAACTGATCCAACTAGTTCGATTAGTCCATCCGTTTTATTCAATTAAATAAAATATTAAAAATTTATAAATAAAAATAAAAAATCTGATTCAATAACCCAATTCAATCGGTCTATACTAATTCCCAGATCAATTGATCTAATACCTTTCTCTGAATCAATACCCAATCAATTTCTAGTCCAACCTGACAGGTCCAGCCCAATTCACACAACCATAAAAAAATAATAAAAAAAATAAAAAACAACAACAACAACAACAAATATTCTAATATTCCCAAAACAAGAGCTCGAAGAAACACCTCAATATCGACCATGGTTCAGTGACTCGATCAGCAGTGCCTTTAACCAACTAAAGTTTCAGAGAGCTGAGAATATGAAAACCTTCTTAACTACTAAAAGGTGCCTATGTTTAATATTGACTCCTGCAAAAATCCATATTGTGCATTCATCTGATATTGTCATTCGGGTTCGGATAAAAGCCGGATCTCCATAGAGTTCGATGTTGGGAGATAAGACAAACCCAGAAGAGATAACATTTCTTGCACTCAAAGTCACACGAAACAATCAATAATACTATATATGTTAATGAAATCATATCTTTTCAATTATCATGTATCAGTTAGCTGAGTGAACTTTCAGAGGAATTCTCTGAAAGGCACTCTCTAACTGGTAACTGGCATCTATCGATAATTCTATCATGTATTTATGTAAACAAGTTGTTAAATTGCGTGACTATACATCGGAAAAAGGCAAAACAAAACAAAACAAAAAAAAAATCGTTTCAATTTCTTCAAAAAAGTGTTTGTTAATACAAAGAGATAATGTGGGGAGCAAATGATAAAAGTTTAGGACCTGTCGCACTAGCAAATGCTGTGTCCGGAGACTCCAACACCACCACGGATTGAAACCAAGGGTCCCTGCCAGTAGCTTTGGCTTATCAGATGGAAATCCAGAAACAAAACTATAACTGTTATATCATCGTGAAAATGTCTCCTCACTCCACGGTCGATCTTTTTCAAGTCCGAGTATCTCATTTCTCTCTTCTTAGATGCTTCGCGTAGAGCAGCTTTGACAAGCTTTCTGGCAATACCCTGTGTAGTAGGCATCTCTGATAAGTATATCCCGAAGCAATTCGATCATCAAAAGAAAGGTTACTTGGAAGTTACAAGAAAATTCAACATGGAACTCTAAAAAGACTAAAAAAGGCAAAGCTTTAAAAATGTTATGTTTTAGTAAAATGTTAACAATTACATTAACTAAATAATGTCGATTTTACTTGGACTCGGATTTGAGTGTTCAAAAGGGTACGGTCTTACTAGGGTATGTTCATATTTTTCCAAGATTTTCACGTATCTGGATGGTCCTTGGAGGATCATATCCCGATGGTCTGGATATGCATCAGATATCAATTTCGGGCACCAGAACTTCAAGAAAAATGAAAAGTCGGAGCAATATAGTTCTAGTTTGACAAAAAGAGAATCACGAAAAGAAATCTTACATTTCGTGGACAGGTGTTGACGACATCGACTGCCTCTTGACTGCTAAGGTGTTCCCATAGACCATCTGATGCAAATATAAGAAACTGATCTTCAGGGTCAAGTTTCTGTACTAATGTTTCTGGCTCAGCACTAAGGATTGGCTTATCGAATGGTTCGGGAACTCTAAACTTTGGCAATAGAGGATCTCTGTTGAACTCTGCACTCTTTAGATAAGCATCACCAATGGATCTCGAAATCTGTCACATAGCGAACTTTGGTTAACAGACTATAAGTTTGCACGTGCCTGTTGAGTAGATTGTGCTAATTCTCTTTGTCGGATTGATAGTAACTCAAACGGCAATTACCCCGAAAAGTTCCTAAAGCTGGTTCTCCAGGTGGAACTATTCAACGCATAAAATAAGCATGGGGACCATTCAGGCTTCTATGATGGTTTTTTATTTTATTTTTATGAAAATATGCATACAAATGGATAACAACTTGGGTACTAATGCTCCTATGGAAACTTCCAAATTCCGGAACCTAGAAATGAAAATGACTAACACTTGTATTGGTATTCTTCGAAACTTCATATTCAAAAGTCATAAGATTTGGAACAAGAAGGTAATCGACCAATTTTCATCAATTTTAAGTAGTTACTTCAACTCAAGAAAACAATCGTTTATAGAAGTAAACCTTTGTTACTCGAACTTGGATGTGACAGTTGGACAAAGGTATGTTCAAATTTTTTTCTAAGTTTTTCCACGTATTTGGAGGGTCCTTGTTGGATCATATCCTGATAACCTTGTCCAAATATATGTCGTACACGGATACTTCAAGTAGAATGATGAGTCAGAGCAACATAAATGAAAATGAAAAAAAACTACCTGTATAATACCCTTCACACGCCATACTGTGTGCTTGAGGACCACAATTTGTGGATCATCAGGATGTAATGATCGTAACTCTTCCCGTACAGATTCAACACTTGCATTGTGCTCTGATGATAATGGAACTGCCTTGACCTCTTTATACGTATTATCCAATCTTCCTAAGACCACTCGAGAATCTCCTGCATTTGCAATATATAGCATTCCGCTACAAACTATTCCTACCAAACAGCACGAACCGACAGAAGCCATATGCGGGTCATTTAGCCATTGCTTCCTCACAAGAGCAAGAAAATCCTCCTCAGTTGCCAAAAATGCTTTGTTGATTACATCTGCTGACATTCCACCATTCTCAGTTGTAAACTCTGCACCATAATAGCTGTCAAGTCAGTAAACATATGCATTAGCTATCAGAAATTGGAAACTTTAACCAGTTGAGCGGGAAATAATCATTTTTCTTGAAGTATCTGAGTTCGACATTTTCAAATACGAGGTATAGGGATATGACCTTCCAAGGAATGACTTGAGACTACAGAACAAACTCAAGAAAACATATGGATGCCTTGACTTTTGGAACTCTAAAGAGCTTTGCAGTGAGGTGGTAAGACTCAAGACTACAGCACAAACTTCAGGAACATAAAGTTCGGAAATCCGAGTTCTAAGTTCCTGAATCCACACGAAAACTAAATTATCATCCTTTATGCGGAAAGAATAAAGTAGCACACTTTTTTTCGAAGATTACTCCCAACATGTTCTACAATGTGCAATATCATCTCCATGTATGTCATCAATGGTAACAAAACCTGATTCCAAGTCAAGACTTTTAAAGACCACAATAAAAATATTACTAAATTACGAAGTTCCGGCTTTTTTATATATATGACTATCAAATACAAAGTTTCCGAATTCAGCATAGTGAAGAAAGAATAACATACTCTTGATATAGCCGAAAAGGTGTTCATTTATAAACCTAGCAGTAGCCGGACCACCATGACCATCGTAAATTCCAACAAATGTCCCGTGAGGCCCCGATTCATATAAGCTCAATGGACCTGATTCGAGTTGGCTATGGTCTTCCAATAGATTGTTTGCTTGAATTACCGCCATCGAAAACTCACCGGTAACATGGTCTCCTAAATCTTTGTACCACAATAGTCCATCAACCCTACCATTAGCATCGTCACCTCTACTCGAATCTTCACCCTCGACCGAAGGTCTCCAGCAAGGCGGCATCATTCGCATTAATGATCCCGATACCATAACTTACATATTCTACCCCAAATGACCCAACAACCAAGTTTTTCATAAAATCAATATCTAAAAACTCTATTCACCCTAAGAATTCACCCCCGGTTTCTGCTCGATTTCCAAATCCACAATCAAAGATTTGGATTTCAATCACGCATAGATCAATGCAGACAACATTAATCTGCATAATTTCAATAAAAAGACATTATAAAACCTTCATTTTAACATGATAAATTCTACATAAATCTTAAAACAGGCATTATTCAGATAAATCCATCAACCTGTTTATGCTTTTGGGGATTATCTACATAAATTCAGACAATAAAACTTTTTTCAGACAATCATCAATCTATGTCTTAAAAAAAAAAACATGAACTTGAAAGTCATGACAAAAACTCCATACTACCAATCTCTACATGCATTAAAATGGAAAAACAATTCATTTTACAACATCTATGGGCTTTAAACTGAGATTTAAATCCCATATTGTCACCTGTTTATATTTATATATATATTTGGAACAAAATTAGAAACTTTCAGACACCAATCAATCTGTAACATTAAAGCATTAAAAAAATGACAAATTCCACATTGTGAATCTTTTACAAGCATTCAAATAGAAATTACAAAAAAAGAAAATAGATAAACACCCATCACCTTAAAAACATCAAAAAAGAGACAAAGATATTCTTCTTACATACCTTATGAAACAATGTAGAAATTTTGCATATTTAAGAAGATTCAAAAAGACCCATCATTTTGTTTTAAGACAAAACAATAAAAAATAAGTTTGTAAGAAAGGTAGAGACTTAGAGAGAGATTTTGACAAAAGAATAATAAGAAGAAGAAAAAAATTTAACAAAACAAAGCTTGTGTTTTGGAAACCACCATAATAAGGTGGCTTTTTTTCCTCTCTCTCTCTCTCTCTTTTCTGTGGGTTTTTGGGTTATGGTTTTTGGTTGGATTCTTTTTTATTTTTCAATTTTAATTTTATAATAATCCATTGGTTGAAGGGGGTTTTGACTTTTGACCTGTTTCGCTTCAACAATGAACAAACCAACAATTTAGGCAAGTTTTACTCATCTCTCTTTCTCCTGTTTTTAGCAAACAACTGCAATTTATATCGACTCTCTCCCTTTTGCCTTGCCTTGCTTTTTCCCAGTATTATTTCTAATTTTTCTTCATGATTTGGTGCATCCCATGTGTCTTTTTTTGTTTCCTTTTTATTTTAGGTTAAAGTATCCCATAAGCATTTCTACTTTTTAAAATTTTAGAATTTGGTCCTTGTATTTTTATTTTCAATAATTTAATTTTTTTTAATTTTCAAAATTCATGTCTAATTATTAATCTTCTTAAAAAATTTTGTTAAATTTATTGGTTTAACATTTTAAAATTAAAAAAAAATACTCACTTGGTACTGGTAGCAATGTAATTCAAAATTTTGACATTGTAATAAACTTGAATTTAATTAAAAATTTATTAAATGTTAACAGTTGGACCTTAATTCTGAAATCTAAAAAGTAATGAGACTAAATTCTAAAATTTTAAAAAATATAAAGACTTATAGCATATTTTAAGCCCTTCTTTTATAGTATATTTATATAATTTTTTTAATTATGGATAAAGAACATCAATTGAAAACTTAAATGTAAGTCCTTTATTGTTACATTTATGGTTCATAATGTTGTAAAAATTAAATCGGTGGACGAATGGGTCAGACCATCGACTTTCAATTTAACAGGATGAATCGTTAATTCAATCATAATTAAATAAAAAGTATTAACCAATTAAATTGTTGATTTATTTTTATCACGGTTTGTATTTTTATCGGTTCACAGTGATTTGTTCTATTGTCAGTTATATACCATAGTTTAAACGAACGTTTTTTTTTTATTTAACTGATCAATCCAATCCAATTCTGATAATTATCCTTATTTGGATTTATAACTACTCCTCCCATCAATATCGTCTCCAAAATTTAAACATATATCCTTTCCTTAAAAGTGCGATATATTTTATCATCGTACTCAACACCTATAAACATATTGTACAAATTTTAATATCATCAAATTTTGATTGCAAAATAGTCATTTTTCCCTAATAAATAGAAAAGCTAAGACTCTTGATTTAACCTATCAACTAACATTTTCCAACTTTAGAATTTTAGCTGCCTTTTTTAGTTACTCTATAATTAAAAGAATGTCAAATCACTTTTATTTGTTTCGGGTTACATTTTAATTATTTATATTTAAAATATTATATTTTAGTCACTTATATTATCGTGTTATAATATTTTAGTCACTGAGCCGTTAATTACTATTAACAGTATAACGATAAGTTGACATGACATATTAAATCATCATTTCAAATGAAAATTTTAGGTTAAATTCTACAATTAGTCCCTATAATTTTTTTTATTTTGAACAATTTAAATTTTTTTCTTTTATGTTCTTTTAACTTTCTTTTTTTTTCTTTATTTTCCATTTTCTTCTGCTTCTCCCTTTGTTTTCCTCCTTCTCCATTTCTTTTAACGTAGTTTTTCTATATTTTTTGTTTATTAAAACTAATCCACAAGCTTGCCTCACTCGAAAAATTAAACTGTTCAAAAAATATATAAAAGTATAGGGACTAGTTTTAACAAATGGCAAACGTAGGAAAATTACGTTAAAAGAAATGGAGAAATGAGGAAAATAGAGGGAGAAGCAAAAGAGAATGGAAAATAAAGAGAAAAAAAAAGAAAATTAAAAGAACATAAAAGAAAAAAAATTAAATTGCGTAAAATGAAAAAATATGGGGACTGATTGTATAAATTAACCTAAAATTTATGCTTGAAATGATGATTTAATGTGTCACGTCAACTTACCGTTATAACGTTAATGTCAATTAACAGCTCAATGACTAAACTATTATAACACGATAACGTAAATAACTAAAACGTAATATTTAAAACATAAGTGACTAAAATGTATCCTCAGCTAACCAAAATAATAAAAACTATGGTTTTATTTTGGTAAAATTATCAGAACTTATGTCAATTTGATACCTACTTCTTCTTCTTTTTTGCATAATTATAAAATTATTAAAAAATACTAAAAACTGTTTAAATATTCTAAAAATACATAAAACATAGATTTTTCTTTTAAGTACAAGAACATGCAATTTGAAGTATTTCAATGTATAAGTCGATAAAATAATCGAAAATTAAAAATTTATATATATATTTGAACAATTTTATTATAGGTTCTGATTATATTTGTTTTTTTCACACAACGCTTAAAACTATTCAAATCCCTCCCCAACCTATAAATAGCGGATTCCAACCCTCGTCCTATTGTATTAACAACAATACCTATATCAATCGAGTTAAGACTCAATCAGAAAAACATCATATATATATATATATATATATACAAATAAAGAACTCAGCTAATTCGAGGATTTTCTTCTTCTTTTCCTTTTTTAAGGTTTCGTAATCCCATTGCTGTGTGTTCTGCGAATATAAGAACTTCATGGGTTAACCTAAAAGAAGAAAAGGAGTGCATAAGTTATTGAGTGTATACCACTTTTGACAAATGGGGGATTAAGTTGAATTGACTTTGGGTTTTTTTTATATCAAAAAACAGATTTCAAAGCAATCATTTCATTTGAGAAGCAACTTCAAACAATCGTCATGGATTCACAAGTAACTTCTGCCATCATCTTATCTTAAGCAATTTTTTTATATGTAATTCGAAAATTATAAGCACTTAAAATAATGTTATTAGAGAATATGAGCTAAATTTATAATTGTATATATGTTATAAGATTAATAATTAAATTTAACTAGGCGGATTTAATTACTGCTAATTTGATCAGTAATAAAATTTTAAATTTTGGAAAGTACAATAACTAAAATTAAGCAATTCAAAACGTATAAAGATTAAATTTGATCAAATTAAAGTATAGAGACTTAATCACAACTTTCATAAAGTACAGGGATAAATAGTAGAATTTAACCAAAAAAAAACATTAGATCAATGGAAATTTACCTACTTCGAGTGATTATTTTTTACATTTTTATCTCTTTTTTCTTTTAATTTTTAGGTATTTTTATTTTGAAAATATTTGATACATTACGAATGAAATTTACAAATTTCACAAGTAGGGTTGGAAGTGATTACAAACGTATATAAGAAATATATATAGTGAAAATTAAGAAAAATAAATATATATCAAATAAATGGGACACAAGAGAATATTATGACTAAACCTGATAATGGGCTAAACCATAAAGATTTATTTGAGAAGTGGGAGGTTTTGGACAAAAATATAAATCTAAAAAATGGGTTTTGGCAAAAATAAGACTCATTTGTTAATCGGGTCGAGCTTCAAGTAAGCTTTTTTTTGCCTAGGCCCAGCCCAAATTTGTAAAAAGAAAAATTTGTTATTGTTTTTCCACTGTTTTGTTGCAACTTCACTATTATATTGTTACTATTTTGTTGTTATTGTTTGCATATTGTGTAATTCTTATTTTATTGTTAATTTTGTTATTATTTTAGAGGCATTTGCTTGTTAAGTTGCTCCTATCTTAATTTTATTTAAGTATAATGACTTTTTTAAATTTATTTTCAATTTGTTGAAAAATATTTATTTTAATATTTTTAATGTATTTGATGTATTATATTTATATATATAATTTATATAAAAAAATAATACGGATGGGCAGGCTCTGGTTTTAGCTTTTTTTATCCAAGTCAGGCTTGGAAAAAATTTTAGGTCCATTTTAGCCTTTCAAAGTATTAACATTTGGCCCTTAAACTTTATAAAAAAGTCATTTTAGCTCTTAAATTTACGTTGTTTGTCAAATTACTCCAAAATAGATGGAAACATTAACATTTGATAATTTTGTTGACGTGAATGACCATGTGGATGCCACACCAACGATTACTTAATTATTTAAAATTTAAAAATTCAAAAAATTATTTAAAAATTTAAAAACTAAAATTTATTAAAAAGGTATAAAAAAAGTATTTTTAAAAATTTGAAAATATTTGCTCATGTGGTCAATAAAGTTAACAAACCTTAATTTTTTTCATCCATATTTAGATGATTTAACAAACATACAAGTTTAAGAGATAAAAATGAGGAAAATTTAAATAGAAAGCTAAAATAACTTTTCTTATAAAATTAGAGGACTTAATTATTCAATCTTGCCTTCTGTGGCCACCAGCTTGCTAACGCTAATAACTTTTAAAATTGATATAATAGCAACTTTAAACCTCAATATTTATACATTGTATTAATTTAGTATTAATTCTAAAAAATCTAATCATTTACATTTACATGTTATGTAATTTGATCTTTTTCTACTGTTTTGCTTTATTTGTGACCATTTCATCTAAAAAAACAGATTTATTAGCTAAATTTGATTGAAATATATGTATATAAATAGAAACACCCAAAAATCTAAGATAACAATTTTCATATTTTTTTCATTCTTTTAAAATTTAACCCTCGATATTACCAAAAAAAATAAATCTATAAAAAATGACCAAATTACACAATGTGTATTTTTTTTAGAATAAAGACTAATTTAATATAATTTATAAATGTTGAGAGTTGAAATGTGAATTTTAAAAACTGCCGTCATTAATCAACTAGTGACAAAAAAATATTACTAATAACTAGGTAATTAATATTGCATTTTGCTCTAATTTTATTTCACCAATGAAACAATTATCCAATTATCATTTTTAAAAGCACATAGTGAAGGAATTAATAATTATGGAGAATTCACTTTTAATCATATTAGTTTATCCTAATATCACCAAACCTCATTATGACATTTTGGAACTTAATACCCAACTTGTATTTGCTAACTTTAATGAATCAAATTATATATAATGTTAAAAGTTGTTTAATTTTTTTACCTTCAATACCACTTAGACTTGTTTATGGGCTAGGTTACTTATTTAAGTTCGAAGGTTTGTCTGAAATTTAAGAGGATTTGGGTAAAAATATTAGGCCCAATGAGTTAGGACAAAAAAATTAGGCCCATTTAAAATATGGATCGAACTTAGACAAATATAAAATATGTTAATATCATGCTTAGGTCCGGCCTAACCCGACCCATGAGTACATCTACTATCACCTAGACCAATTATCAAATTATTATATTTACTTTAGAGGTGCTTATGGGCCGAGACAGGCCTAAACATGGTACTTAAATACTTTATGCTTACCTAAGCTCGACCCAGGCTGAAATATGGGCTTAGAATTTTGCCCAAACTCGCCTATATTTGCAAAAGATTTATCCAAGCCCATTTTAGGCTCACTCATATTATTTTTTAATTTTTTTAAATATTTATATTATATAATTTTAATATTTAACAATTATATATTTTTTTATTTATTGAATTTTTTTTATATAATCATCTTAACATTATTTTAATGTTTACATTAGAGTAGTATTATATATTTAGTATAGGTTTATTTTTTAAATATGTTCTAAATTACATAATATATAAAAATAATATAATATAAAGTATTATAAACTTAAAAACAAGCTAGGCTGGGCTCGGGGTTTGAATGTTTAAGCCCGAGCCCGATTTTAAACGAGTCTAATTTTTTTGCCCAAGTCTATTTTTTAGGCTTACTATTTTTATTCAAACCTTCCTAAATTTCAAGCGGACCTTTAAACTTTGACAGATAATTCAACCCATGAATAGGACTAAATTACTTTACCAAATTACTATATATATTTTATTGTCTTACAATTTTATACTCAAATTACCATACAATTAGCAAATCTTATCATTAAAACCATTTATCACCAAAATCACTAATATCTAATTACCTTATTAATGTATCTTCTATCACTTAGTGATTAATGATAATAAAGTACTAAATCCTTTACCCTTTTTATCCTCAATCATCTTTCCACTTTCTTTTTGAAAAGCTCTTATTTACTGGTTTTCATCATTTTGATCCTAATTATTATTTGTTTTTTTATAGTCAATTTTATAATCAATATTTTTATCAAAAACAGTAACTAACCCTCCTTAACTTTGAATATTAATGATTTAATCAATGGTTAAACTATGTCATAAGTCTTTATACTCTTCATATATTTGGAATTTAGTTTCAATACTTTTATATATAAAAATTTAGTCCTTCAACTTTTCAAATCTCAAAGTTCAAGTTAAACTGTTAACACTGAGATTTTTTTTTAATTCAAATTCATTACAATATTATTTTTTTAGTTACATTGCTACTAAGTGAATATTAACTTTTTTTAATTCTAAAATGTCACACCAATAAATTTTACAGTATTAATAATAGGACTTGAATTTTGAAATCTAAAAAATAGAGAAACTAAATTATTAAAAATAAAGTATAAGAACTAAATCCTTAATTTATAAGAAGTATGAGGGCTAATAATATATTTTAACCTTTAATCAAACATGGAATACTTTTAACTTACCCCTATTTGGTTTTAGCTTCTTGGTTTAGACAAAAACATTAAGTTTAAAAAATAAGTCTAGGCTTGAAATTTTAAAGCTTAAGCTTTATTCTACCCCGCTTATTTTTTATATTTATAATATTTTATAAGAAATTATATAATAAACGTATTGTTGGGGTATAGTAAAATAAATAAATAAATATATAAATAAACGTGACATTAGTTACATGCTCAACCTATTTGTTGAGTCTAAAAAACTCCACAAATAATGTATGAAATAATTACCCTATATTATATCATAATATTTTTATATATTATTTAATTTATAAAACATAAAATTTACATTAATCTATAATATTATAGTGTAATAATTAAAAATGTTAAGATATTAATATGCATAAAGTTGTAGATTTAATCAATGTTTTTTCAATTGGATCATTTTTAGTTACTGTATTTTTCAGATTTCAAAATTTTAGTATTAATACAAACGACAATAGTTGAACCGATTGACAATATTTTAAAGTAATACGTGGAAATAACAAGCTGACATAATATTACATATGAATAATATGTTTGCCGTATCAAAATTTGAAAATAGCATGACTTAACTTAATGAATTTAATAACTACCATTTGACCAGAACGAAAATATTAAAATTTGAAAAGTACAAAAATTGAAAACGATCAAATTAAAATATAGAGAGTAACTTCACAACTTACACATAATTTAACATAAAGACTAAAACCACAACTAGATTAGGTAACCCGTCTAGCTCGATAAACTCAACTTAACTTAAGTCTAGCTTGGGTAAATATTTTTATGTCTCAACTCAATTCGAATTCAATTTAAATAATAAAAAATAATTTTTAATTTAAATTTAAGTATAAAATATTTAAAATACTAATATAAAAATACATATTTAATATTTTATTATTTTTAAACAATAATACTTAATGTGGGTAGATGGATCGGCCCGACCCGATCCGACCCGGCATGAACAGCTCCAACCGCAACTTTTACTATTAACAAAACCTTTTTAAGTTTTGACAATAATTATCGTATCCACAAAAAAAAGTTCTATGTTAAATTGCTGTTTCCATTTCTGTCTCAACGGCGCTCGTCTTCCTCGTGCGCTCAGATCAAGCCACGTCAACTCGTACTCTAACTTTTCAACGGTCCAGTCAAGCGCCGACTCGGCCATGGCAGCACTCAACTCAATCCGAGTAGCCGCGGTTCAGATGACCTCCGTCAACGATCTCTCCTCCAATTTCTCCACTTGTTCTCGCCTCGTCAAAGTAAAAACAATACCTTCGTTTTTAGCATTATTTAATTTGAATTTGATGATGAAAATTTATAATTTTCTTCGTTGATCAACCCCGAAAAAGAAAGGGAGTTGAATTCAAGAATTTTTTGAAAAAAAAGGACATTTGATAATCACGGTTGAATAGTTATTCGCCCATTTTAAGAAATTAGGGATTTAATTAAAATTTTAAAGAAATTAGTATTAATTTGCTCATTTTTATCAAAAGCATTAATTTAGTTATTGATAATTACATTTTACTTTATAGTTTATATTCACCTTTAAAGAAGCAAAAAATGTAAATTAGTATAGGTATTGATGTTTAAATATATAATATTGTTGGGTTTGTTTAATTTTGAAGGAAGCAGCTTCAGCTGGGGCAAAAATGATTTGTTTCCCTGAAAGTTTCTCCTTTTTGGGTCCCAAGTCTGAGGATAGTCTTTTGGTTGCGGAAGCTTTAGATGGACCAATTATGCAAAAATACTGCTCTTTAGCAAGGTGCTAATTTTGATTGTTCTTATTTTCCTTGGTTTGTTTCATTGTATATACCGTTATTTTATTTTATTTTTTTAGCTTATGTTACTCGGATTTGGGTGAGGTTTGGATATGGGTATATGACCAATATAAGTTTACTCATTTTTCTGAAAACAATATATATATACATGGAGAATCACACCTTTGTACTTATGTTTGGATATGTGTAGAACACATGAACTTTTCGAATAATGAAAAGTCCTAGTAATGTTAGCTATGTTGCTCGTTCTTTATTTTTCTTGAAGTACTAGAGCTATATAGGAATTAAGACATATTCTTGTATACAACACTATTACCCGAGTTTGAGTAACATTTCATAGTGTTTAGCAGTTTGTCACTGTTTGCTTACTGATTACAGTTTAGATTAATGTTATTGCTTCTTGAGAGTATGAAAAAAAAAAGAATCAATGAATCGTTGTTGCCAATGGGATCTCTCTTCACTTCTTTTAATTTCATCTAATGACTTTGATTGGGTTATGGTATCGGTATCTGCATGTAATGAACATGTTTGAGTTATTGAGATTGACCTTTAGATGGACTTTATGAATGCAGAGAATATAGCATTTGGTTGTCCCTTGGAGGTTTCCAAGAGAAAGGACATGATGCACACTTGCGAAACACGCATGTTATAGTTGATGATGCTGGCAACATTAGAAGCACTTACAGTAAGATACACTTGTAAGATGCTTAAATTTCTGAGTTATAATGTTATTTTTCTTTATTTTAAACTGGTTGACTTAGAAAATTTACCGAGTTAGAAAAGGCTTCCGTGATTCATTGGCTATTGAAATGAAAATAACGTGTTTGACATTGTTTCAGAGTGACGTGGTCTGCATGCATATCTTATTAAGTAGGCTTTCTTTAATTGGATATGAAATATTTCTCCTGTTGGCTATTGAAATGTAAATAACGTGTTTGACATTGTTTCAGAGTGATGTAGTCTGCATGCATATCTTATTAAGTAGGCTTTCTTTAATTTGATATGAAATATTTCTCCTGTTATCTTGTTAATCCGGGTTTATTGACGTAATACTTTCGATACATTGGAAGGTTTGATGTGGATGTTCCTGGAGGATCAACATACAGGGAAAGCAGCTTTACTGAACCAGGTGATCGTCTCACATTGTTTTACACTATTGGTCTGGTCTGATTTTTTATTCTGTAATTCTTGCTACGGCTTGAGTGTGTAACTGATTCAATCGATTTGTCTTGTGATATCTTGTAAAACACCCAAAAGGGTATACAAATAATTTTGCTTAAAATACGACAATAGCATGTTCCTGCACTACGAATGTATGCAATGCAAGTAGAACAAGCCATTTGCATTTGCAAGAGAAGGCTCTTTCTTAAGCTATATCTAATTAATCTTAAATTTCCGTGTTTCTAGGGAAGGATATTGCTGCAGTAGACAGTCCTATTGGACGTTTGGGATTGACGATCTGCTATGATTTGAGATTCCCAGAAATTTACCAGCAGTTGCGGTTCAATCATGATGCACAGGTGGGTTCAGACCTCACATTGTTCACCTTCCAGTTTGGTTGTTTTCCATGTCATTAAAATTTCTCCATGGAATATGTTTTATAGGTCATATTGGTACCTTCAGCTTTTACCCCGGTTACTGGTCAGGCACATTGGGAGATTCTTCTTCGTGCTCGCGCAATTGAGACTCAGTGTTACGTATGGAATCCATTGCCTTTTTCCACCGTACTTTTTCTTAAATCTGTTTCTCTATATTGATAAATTTAGTTCATTGATGAGCCAATCTGCCAAGAATTCATTATTAGGTCATTGCTTCCGCTCAAGCTGGAAAGCACAACGAGAAAAGAGAAAGCTACGGTGACACACTAATAATTGATCCATGGGGCACAGTAGTTGGCCGATTACCAGGTTAGATGGAGTTTCCCTTTTGGTAATTGAACTCTTGTGTGGTTATTTCTTTTGTTACACGAAATCAGGTATGATTATCAGAAATGGTTATGTGTCCGATATGGGTATATTCAATTTTTCTTAGTTTCTTCATGTATTTGGAGTCTTGGAGGGTTATATCTTCATACCCATATTGGAAAATATGTTGAATTTGGAACAAGTAGTCCCTTTCCTCCTGCAGGAACAGAATGTTAACTTAGTAATTAATTGAATTTCTTTCCATTACTTCGGTGCTCCTATGGCAATTTAAGTGACATTAGAATCCTCATTTATTTTTCCTGTTTCAGATCGATTATCAACTGGTATCACCGTAGCTGATATCGATTTGTCATTGATAGATTCAGTGAGGAAAAAGATGCCAATTGCAGAGGTTAATTCCTAACTATTTCTTCAAGGCTACCTTAGACATCGCATGTTGTTTACCTGAAACATAAAATAGATCTAGTATCGTCCTTTTTGGGTGTCGTCGAAAAACCGATGGACACTTAAGGTTTTTTCCTCCGGCTTTAAAGAGAGCCCAGGGATGCCTCTTGAAGCTGCTGTAAAGCATGAATCATACCATTGAAGAATCAACCATGGTGGAAATCGAACCCCTGACCTCTACATCCTATAGGTCTGTGGTTCAATCCATGCCTTGCCCTCTTCAACACCATGGGTTTCCACCATGCATCAATTCTTCAGTGGAGTGGTCTCTGCACTAGAGAGGCTTCCAGAGGCATCCCTAGACAAAACCTTGAAGGTTTGTCGGTTCTTTTCCCCTAAAAACGATCAATTCCTGTTAATCTCATTATACTGTTATAATTAATCATCCAGCAACGGAAACCATTTGACTTCTGGAGACCTGCATCCTTATAGTTCTCGAAGATGATGGCCTGTTACCTTCATTCATATGTGTAAGTCAAAGCCACTTTGAATCCCTAATGCACACTCAAAGGAAGGCATGTTAGTTGATTAATAAGGATTGTTCTTACAGCTCTCTCGCGTCACTGTATCATTTGGATTCTGTTATGTAATAAACATGCATGAAAACCTTGTCAATATCTAGTCTTGCAAGTCTATTTTTCATCATGCTATTGTCTTGTAATGTATATAATTTAAGGTAGAAAAATCGTAAATAAAATGATTAATCATTTTATAATTTGCAACTTTAAATTTTATTATTCTTTAACATGAAAAATATACTTCAAAATTTAACGCAGCAAGGGTAAACTAATAAAATAGTCACTTTTGTTTGCCTCGGGTTACATTTTAGTTATTTATATTTGAAATATTACGTTTTAGTAGTCATTTATGTTATCATTTTGTTACGAAATGATCACTTTTGTTGCGTTATTTTTGCACTCAATTTTGACTGTAATTCATGCTTGGATCTTCCATTAAATTGATCTTTTGTTCTTCCATTTTAAATAAAAAATCCAACCGATTAATGGAGCACTCGATTTGATTTCTACTGTTTCGATTTAACAAAGATGGTTATAAAAATGGATAGTTTTTTTAGTCAAAATGGAAACGGAAATTAGAAGAAAAAAGAGATTAAGGGGTTTTTTTTTCAGTTCAAGGATTAATTTGATGCATATAAGGTTTAGATTGATTTTGATTATTTCGGGAAATTAAATTTATTTAATTAAAAAATTAATTAATTTACTTGGTTGGACATTCATTTTGGTATTTAAAACTCATTTTAATTGTCACATTAGACTCTTATTTTGGAGGTAACAAATCTTAACGATAGAGTGATCATTTCGTAACAAAATGATAACGTAAGTGACAAACGTAACACTTAAAACATAAATAGTTAAAATGTAACTTTAAGCAAACAAAAATGATATTTTGTTAGTTTATACTTATAACAATGAAGCATGAGCAAAGATGTGCTAGATTTTATTAATACCTCAGCTATTCAATGCTCAACAACTTAGTCCAATTATCATCATCATTCAATAACCAAACATTAAAACTTTTTTCAAATCTATACATCATACGAGTATCCCAGATCGAGACATAATCATGTAGAGGAAGTATCTTCCCAAATGTTTTAGGACAAAGAGATTGTATCAATTGAGAAATTTCATTGACCAGATGAAATACAAGGATCTTAGGGTTAGCATTTCAATAGCAAACACCTTTAACACATGTATTGTTTTCGTTGGAATCAATAGCTAGGCGTTTAGCCACTTGTATATCTTTGTGATTCAAAACCTTACAAGAATCAGTTCTCATACTTTGCATATTATTTTTTACATGCTTTATAATCATTCGACAACCGGTTCAAACCTAAATCCAAATAGATATGAAAAATTGCATAAATCAATGAAATATTTCATTAATTTTAGGGAGAATCTTAAATTTTTTGTTGTCAAATTACATAAAGTTAAATAAGAATTTTCTCGATTATATAAACAAAATAATCCACTATCAACGCACAACATAAAAGTAAACATATCCGTAGATTTATAAGAAAATAGAAAATTATAAACTTAGAGAGAGAATTACCCTCGGTAGATAAAAAAATTACACACTTTTAATTCTTCTCCTTTGTAGAATATCACATAAAGATAGATTGAACCAATTGGTAAAATCATCTTGGAACTCAAGAAAGAGAAATGCACCTATATTACAACAATCTATTAAAAAGTTAAAATGAACTTAAATAGAATTTCTTCTGGTTTTATGACCCATATGAACTACCAACTAGTATGACTTTATAATAAAGAAAACGAAGATATGAAAAATTATTTTAATTAAACCGGTCGGTCCAACCAGTAATACATCTAATAAGAGGCCTTAACAATTTGATCTTTTGCTTGAACGAAGAAATGCGTCTATATTTGCCTATACATATAGGATGACACAACAATCAAATTCCAAACATATACTAAAAAGATAGAAATTTCATCTGGTTTTATGAGATGGAAACCAACTACATACAATTTGTATGACCTTTATAACAAAAGAAAATGTGTCCCCTTTTTTCAGTTCTTTGCTCACCCAAGAACTTCAACAATGTAAAAACAAAGAAAAGAACAAAAAAACAGCCTCAAAGAACACGAATTCAAAAAAGTATAAAAAGACCTATATAAATCTATGAACAATATGTTCAGCCACCCATAAAACTGAAAACCAACCTTTTTAGCCGATCATTCCAGGAGGAATTCTCGAGTCAAATCAGGACTACCAAGAAGGTTAAAACTTTTGTTGTTGCTTAAGGTGTCTTTCAAGATTGTAATTTGGCCTTCTTTTAAAAGTATATCCTCATCCAAAGTTTCTATCTTCTTTTTTAACACCTCAATCTCTGAGTTTAATAACATGTTCTTCTCACTATATTGCTTCACCTCTTCCCACATCAAGTCTCTTTCTTCGGAAACCTTAGGTAGTATACCCCTCAAAATAGATAGTTCCTTCATTGATTCTTGTAAATCGTTCTGGAGACGGCTTATGTTGTCATCTTTCTTTAGTATCTGTTCGTATTGAAACCAAATAATTAGACAAATATGAAGAAGGGTGTCTTATTGTGAAGGGTAAGGCACCAATTCAATGGTAACTTCAGAATATTGAAAACACAGAAACTGGAGTAGCACAAACATCAAGCAACTACATGTAGGCCCTTATATCCAACCTATGTTTCTTAGTCTCTTCATTTTTCTTGGAGTACCCGTGTCAGAGGCATAATTTGGACATGAGTATGGAGTTAGGCCCTCCAAGGATTATCCAAATACATGGGAAGCTTAGGGAAAAATAAACATAACCGTGTTGGACAGGGATACCCAAAACTTGCACCCAAGTCCAAGTAAAATAGATTTCAGCTACCAACCCTAGTTTTTGTCAATTATAAGCAAGCTTTGGTTGGTAGAGTGGAAAGAAAATTGAAGGGTAGACAATTGAATGGAAAACATAATTTGTCTTTCCATAGGAATGCTTGGTAGGAAAGATAGAAAAGTGGAAAGAAAAATTACTTTTTCTTTCCATCCATTGCTTGGAAGGGTTGAAAAAGGAAAGGAAAGAAAGAAAACATTTGAAAATGCATAATTTTGAACATACACCTCTTTCTCATTTCTCTCCTCTTTCTCATTAGGATGGAAAATGATCGTCTTTCCTCACTTTTCTTCCCTACCAAGCACACTCAAAATTTATTTGCTTTTTACTTTTTCATTCCCTCCTCCCATCCCTCCACTTTTCCACCCAACCAAGCAAAGCCTAAATGATTAGCAAATGTGCAAATATGGCATAAGCAAATGCAAAAAACTAAATATCAGAAACCCAAAGAAGCCTGAATAGCTGGATAGTTACTGGTTTATACCTGCTACTCACTCACATGCAATATACAAAGGAAGATTTTCATGCACAGATACAGAAAACTTATAAGGATCAAATGCTACCTGCAGTTCAAGATCCTTCAATCTGTGGGTGAGGCAGGAAATGTTGTCCATTGCATTCTGTAATTCACATCGAAGGATATCATTACCTCTCACACCTGCTGCCACCTCGGCTTGCAACTGTTCGACTTCAAGCTCTTTAGAATATAGCTTTTCTCTCAACAAATTTGTCAGCAATGTTTCTGATTTAAGCTCCGTTCTTAGAATCTCCTAAAAAGTTTAACAAAAGCAGTGAGTATGAATTTAAAAGAAAACAAATAACCATGCTTGAAAATAAGAACCAAGTTTCATGAATAAACATTCTTAAACAGGTGATGAGCAGTGAAACCTCTGATTCGATATATGTTAATTTCAACCCTTGGCTTTATCAGGAACTTACTTCTGAAGATTGGTTATTGAGTTTCGTAGATTCCGAGTCAGACTCTGAGGCAACTGGATTGGATTTCTCCAGCAGCAAAGCGGAAATTGTCTGCAAACTCCTTGTTAAGCTTTCAATTCCACGTTTAAAGCATTGCACCTTTACATCAAATTCAACAATAAATTGACTATCTAAACCCTGCTGAGTTTCTTGAAGCTGACTGGTTTTTCCTTTGATGAACTCAATTAACTTGGAAGACAAATGAGTGCTCTCATTAAGCATAGATAGTCCTTGATCCTGCAAATAGTATACACGATTCCGCATTTCCTTGTCAAGCTTGAAGGTTAAGGCTCCAACGTCTTTGCCATTACCTTTTAAGCGATTCAGTAAATCTATATTCTCATGTCGAAGAGAATCAACTTCATGCCTACAAGACTCCACTTCCCTTCTTAATGCCAATTCTACACCAGTCAACCTCATTTGCTCCATTTGCAAATTTTTCACCCAAACTTCATTCTTTTCCATGGAATGCTTCTTCTCGATCTCCTGATTATATCCTTCTCGCAACCCTTCAATTGTTTTCTCTTGCTCTTTGCAGGTTCGAAATAATTTGGCAATGGACTTATGCAACTCCTTGCACTCCTTATCTTTCTCTTCAAAATTTCTTCTAATGCAATCAATATCTTCAATTGCAGCTTGATGCCTTTCTTGCGACTGGGACAGATTTTGTCTTAGAACTTCATTCTCATCATTCAGCTTTTCAACCCTTCTAGTCAACTCTTTAAGTTGTTCGGCAGAAGAAGTCATCATGCTTTTGTTTTCTGTTTCCTTTTCATTTAAGGAAGACACTTCTCTCTGAAGTGAAACATTTTGCTCCGCTAGCTCCCGAACTCGTTCGCGAAGCCTTTGCTCTTCTAACCGGTGCTTCTCAAGCTTAGACGACCAGTCACTTGACCTTCTATCTAACTCCTTTTCCAATCCCAATTGTATCTCATGTTTCTCTGTCTCTATTTTTTTTGTCTGTGACTCTAATTCTGCCCTTGCCATTCTCAGTTCATCCCTAGAATGCACTCTCTCCACAATTCTAGACTGTAGAAGTTCTGAAACCTCAAGTGCCAGGTTTAATTTGTCCTCTGATAGGTGTCTAATGGTCTCAATGAGAGACGAAACATTAAACCCAACATCACGAAGAAAGGTTTCCTGCCCAAGAGCTTCGGAAAGAAGCAAAACTCTATCCTCTGCTTCTTTCGATCTTCTTTGTAACTCCATATCTATATCCTCTTCTGTTTGGGAAGAGTTCAAACCATCAGAACATCCCCCAAAGAAACAATGTTGCTTCTCCAAGCCAGAGAAATCCTCATGATATCCAATATCATTTTCATAAGGCTCGTCTGTTACACAACCTTTTTGGGCCAACATATCCAATTTGGACTCGGGGCATCTATTCAAGTGTCCACCATATACATCTTCAGTGGTGATCGGAATATGAAGATCAAATTCTTTTGAACTTGATCTCGGGATATGAGTCTGAGAAAGCCTTTCAACCACATTCTTTGCAATCATCCGGGGTGACTCATGCCCGAATCCATTTTCCACCCAATCTCTAGACGAGAACTGATGACGTGTGCCTTTAGCTTCCCTAAATGAATGAAACTTGTTTTTCTCTTTGACACTATCTGTTGGAGACGAAGGAGCTGTATACTGAACTCGTGGAGGAAGCCTCCCGCCACCATTTCCGAGATTATTTCTTTTTGAACTGTTCTTTGACTTGCTACTTTCCTGCAGCTGTTCTCCATCAATATAGCGGTCCACAACTTTACTTGACACATTGCTAGAGCAAGAGGAAGAGCTTCCGGATGAATCATGGCGCATCCTCGAAGAACCAATAGCAGCCACTTCACATCGTTTAGCCTTAGGCTTTTTCTCAGGAGTAACAGCTCTTCTCCTGGAATAAACCACAAGAACACGAGTGGTATACCTTTAGATTTATACAGGTAAAAGAACAAGGTATGATCAACAGTTTTTATACTCCATACATTAACAAACACATCAAATTCCTTACCGTGATGACTGATCATACTGCTGGTGTGAAGTAATATTAGGAGACCTATTTTGATCATTTGAGGAAGGAAAATCTTGTTGTTCTAGACCATCAACAGGAAAGGCTGCTGATGTCAAAGAACGACTCCTTCGAAGAACTGGACTGTCACAAAAGCTAGGGCTATCAGGTATTTGCTTTTGAGATTTTCCAAAAAAACGCATAGGACTAAGAAAACCGTGTTCAGCCTTATCACTGCGTTGATCATTCAACCCACTTTCCAATGTGTTTTCCCGGAAAACTTGCTTGTCCGCTGACGGTGAAGGAACAGCAGCATTGCTATTACTACTGCTAGAGGAAGATTTGAAGAAAAACAGCTTCTTCATCTCTATATATCATCAACAAGAACAATCAGTTTTATCTCACAGAATTTCTGATACAAAATCCAAATCCTTTTATAACACAACCTTCCAAAGAATGGGGCCTCAATTAACCTGGAGATATAATACATAAACCCTAAAGTTAATCAAAAAGGAAAAAGGGGATCAAACAAACACACAAAAACATCATCAAAATCACTAGAGACAGTGGGGACAATCTATAAAGCAAGTACCAAGGAAATAAATCTTGGTTAAGAAAACAAATACATAAAATACAACTCATATCAACTTCACAGTATAAGAATTATATATCATATAGAAGAAAATGAAAGCATATGCAACATTGAGATACCAATCATGAAACAAAAAGGTACCTGATACATAGAAATATGGACTGGAAAAGCAAGCAATGAATATGAAACTGAGGTTTATGATTCATTTAGTTGGAAAAGCAAAGCAAGACAGCAAAATCAATAGATGTTATGTTATCCGAACTTTTCATTTTTTTATAGAAGTACATGTGTTCGACATTTGAACCAACACATTTCGGACATTAGATGAGGTATGATACTCTAAATATAAGAAACTATTAAAGCATATATGTATGTAGAACAATGGTATGCAATTTTAAAAGAACTAAAATTAGAAATTACAAAGCAAAAGTTAGTAATTAAGATTCACAGCAAAAAGAAAAAGATGGTTAAAAAAGAAAAGGAGAACCTGCAAACAGTTACAATAACTATAGCAAAAGAGCTAGGATTGTATAAATCAAACTACAAGAATCAGGTTTACCTATATATTAATAAAACTAGAAAATGCAAAAATATATACATATACCTACATATATACACTGATATGTACTGATTAATTATTACAAAGCTTTATTTTTATAATTTCTGAAACTTTCAGTAGCTTGCAAAAAGGTTTTTTTTTCCCATTAAACAAACAAAACTATTTTTATAAAACAGATAATCTGTCAGAGCTGAGCTTGAGATTCAATCTAAAATTAACTAAATCACCACCAACCCCTCAAGGTAGATTTATCAAAAGGACCAAATTACCCTGATTCACCATTTTCAACTACTGAAAAACCTCTCAAAAACCCCTTTAAGAAGGAATAAAAAATGAAAATAATTTCAGAAAGTTCTGATGAAATAGAAGAATATCAAGACTGAAGATCACCAAATAAATTTTAATTCAATTATGGGTGAAAAAATGATAAAGAATAGAAATGAAATCAATCTGTTGGAAATTGACTTACAAGAAAATCAGAAGAAAAAGATTATAAATTTTGTAACGGATCATGAGAAAATAATCAGTGAAAACATTATTTTCCACTCCACTTTAACTTTCTCAGGAACCAAACAGACCCACGTGAAAAAGAAAATAAACAGAGAGACTCACAAAATCCCCCTCCCCCCCCCCAACTCAGCTTTCTCTTCAAACGGTCAAAAAAAAAACGCCCAAAACATACCAAATTTAAACTAAAACCAAGATAATAAAATCATGAATTCAACGCAAAGAAAGAATTAACCTTAAAACATCAGGAAAAGAATAAAAGATTAAATCTTTGCATTTAAATTACTTACCATTAAATGAGTGATATACGGTATTATTTTTCTCAGGAAAATTCAAAATTCGAAAATTAAAAAAAAAAAGAAAAAGAAAATACAAAACCTCCCCGAAATTTAAGGGTTTTAAACAGGATTATCAAAGACAAAGTGAAAAAAAAAAAGAGAGAAAGTGTGCCAAAAGCAAGAGATTGACAAAAAGGAGCGGAGTCAACGGCGTTAAAGAACGGACGGAAATTCAGGATTTAACGGTGACGGAACATGTCGGCCGTTCAGAGCAAAATGATGAGAATGAGTGAGTGAAGGAGAGAAAGAGAAAGAGAGGCGGCCAATGGCAAGTGCAAAAGGAACGTTTCCTTTCATCGTTGGGTGGGGAAAATATGGGAAAAGGTTGAGGGTATTTTCGTCATTTGAGAGAATCTTTTGAATTCTGTTTCGTTAAGGGCGCGGGGGGCGAGGTTTTGATTGGGTGGAACCGGGTGTAGAAATTTTTCGTGTGGGTCCCACGGGGGGAGGATGAAGCTGGAGCGTTATTGGTGGGGTCAGGTTTTGACCGTTATGTCTAAATCTAAAAGCTTTCAGTAATCATATAAAACAATTTATGATGATTTTTCTAATTAATTTAGAGGAAAAAATATGTTTGAAAAAAAATATTTTTCCAATTATTAATTTTTAAATTGGATTTAAATTTTTAAATTTAAAATATTATATTTGATAATCAGAATTTTTTTATGAAAAATAAATTAGGTCATGCTTACAAAATAGCAAACTCAATGTCTTCTACCATTTTTCATCATTGTTTAATGGATCATTAAGAATAACCAAATGATCTAATATGTCTTCATTTAACTAACCTAAATGATAATCCAAAATTTAGTTTAGATTATTTAAATCATTAGTATTTTGGTGTCATTGAGGCTTTGGTTATGTCATTAAAGCAATGGTATTGAGATTTTGAGCATCTAATTCGTTTTTCATATAGTTATCTGACTAATTCCAATGTTATTTTAAGACTGGACCAATTTATTAGGGTTCGTTTGGATGGCGGTGTGTTTATTTATGGTCAATGTAAAAATAATGGTAACAGTGAGATTAGCTATTGTAACGACACTGTAGCATGTTAAGACTCAATCTATAAATAGGAGGATAATGTGCTTCAGTGCACTCGAACCCACGTCCTCCTAGATTGACAACACTACTTATACCAATTGAGTTAAAACTCAATCGACAATATTTGTCAAGTTTATTAAAAGTAACTTCATATTATATTCCAAAACTGAAAATCGAATTCTTGAAAGAATCTCTTAAATAAAATTCTTATCTCAATACTAATAAAACCCAAAGAGATTAGCCCCAAATGCATCCACATAAACTTCAACATTCATATTTAAAATAAAAAAATAAAAATTAATAACAAAATTCCTTATTTAAAAAAATAAAATATTTAAATAAATAATAATAATTACTTGTGTTTCTTCTTATTTTTTCTATAGACTAGTCAAAAAAGTGATGTCAATTACATCATAAAATTTTAAAGAAAAATCAAGTAATACTAAAATAACATTTCAATCAAAATCTATGGAATTAATTTAAATTTTAAACCTTTATTTATCTTTTCATGTAAGAAAAAAAAATCACAAACTTATAAAGGAGTACTTCCAAGGACCAATTCTTGCAAGCTAATAAAAACAATACATGGCAAATCAAAGCAATATATATACATACATAACCTCATTTTTTTAATAATTTGTGTAAAAAATTCAAATATACATTTTAGGGGACAAACAATATTTTTTTTTGAATACTATAATGTAAAATATATAAAAGATTTGGAGGATAGTGAAGGGTAAGAACCCTTACAAGTTACAACCCATTTTTCCTCTTTTTACCTTTGAATGCAAGATATAGATGACAAATTTTACAATGCAAGGTAGTGCATAGCCTTGCTCAAGTTTCTACATTAATTTGTTAAAGCTAATATGTGACCAAGTACCAACTTTTTTTTTTTGCATAATGACCCTTTTAGTCCTCTAATTTTACAAAGAAAAAATTATTTTAGCCTTTCATTTAATTTTTTATTTTTTTAATTTTTAAATTTATTTTTTTGTCAAATTACTCAAAAGTGAATGAAAAAGTTTGTATTTTTTAACTTTGTTGGCATTGCATACATGTGGATTGCTATATAAATGATATGTAAGCATTTAAGTAACTTTTTAGACTTGTATATTACGTCAAGAAAGTTAATAAATGTTAAAATTTTTATCTATTTTGAAGTGTTTTGATAAAAAATGCCAGTTCAAAGCTAAAAAGGGCAAAAAATAAAAAAAAATAAATGACTAAAATAATTTTTTTTTAAATTTGAAGGTCAAAAAATCATTATGCCTATTTTTTTGGGTAGAGATTATTTTTAAATTGGTAAAGAAATATATAAATGAAGAATTCTTGACATCAATCACTTATTACAAATTAAAGTAAGATACATTGTGTGATGTAGATGTTAGGCACTGAAAACAGGACATGTGGCATTTTTTTAGGGGTGGAGTGAAAGGAGAAAGGAATAGGGAAAGAGGAAGAAAAAGAAAGGTAGGAAGAAAGAAGAAAGAAAACAAGAAAAGTTGTTGATGTTTAATATATATATCATAAAATATTATGATGTAAAATAAATATTATATGTTTAAATTGGTGAAAATAAATTCAAAATAATATAAATTTACTTTAAAAAATATATAAAATTATTGATTTTTTTATTTACTTAAAAAATTAGAAAAATTTGTGAAATCAAAAACTAATTGATTATTAAATAATATCAAAAAGTCATAAAATAAAGTAAATTTAGTTAAAATAAAGTCTAAACATCCAAATCACAAAAAGAAAATGGGAAAATTGAGAATTGAGTGAATTGTCATAGAGGTTTGAAAAATAGAAGAAAGAAAATCAATAATTATACCAAACCAAAATTGACCCTACCCTCAACACTAAGTTTGTGTGGGTCTTTAATTTGTCATTGTTGTTAGTAGGTTTTATCTAAATTTTTTGTTTGTTTGTGTTTCTACATTTATTTGATTCTATTTTGTATTTATGGACATATGGTTATAATTATACCTATAATTATTTTGTATTTATATTTGTAAATTCTAAAAAAATATATCTTGAATAGCTCACCATTTAAAATAAATAACAAATGAGATTTCGGTTAAATGATAAAATACAGATGTTGAAATTTTTTTATGTTTGAGTTTAAATCTTATTATATGCATTTATATTTCTATTTTTATATAAAATATATAAAATGATAAAAGTATTATAACTTATTTAAGCTATTTATTGACATTTCAAAAGGCAGGTTGAATCTCTAATTACATCCCTCTTAAAAATTGTAATATAAAAAAAAATTCATTAATACATTAACCTTATTTTTAATTAGTATGGTTCTCACCTACGTTTCGGGTTGGGTTAATTATTTGTTTGTGTTAAATTATAAAGTATAAATTTGAAGTTTAAAATATGCTCTAAGTCTTTATATACTTCATACATTTGGAATTTAATCCTTTATTTTTTGGATTTAAAAATTCAAGTACAATTCTTACCACCATTAAAATCCTTCTATGGTGAGAAATTTTGAAAATTTTTAAAAAATATTCAATTGATAGTGATGTAACAATAAAAATAACATTGAAAACGCTTATCAGGATATTTTTTTCTTAAAAATAATCATTCAAAAATGTCATGATAAAATAATTATTTTTGTTGGAATAGTGTTCTTGAGAACATTTAACGTCGGTATTTTGATTGAAATGGTTAACAATATTAACTATTTGGACTAACTATATTATAAAAAGTAAAGGGACCAAGTTACCTCAAAAATTAAAGTATATAAATTAAATTTTAAGTTTCAGCATAGTTTAGGGACCAAAATTGAAATTTGACCATTGTCTTATAATATGTTTAAAAAAAGAAGAAGAAGAGCGACACAAGCCTAAAAGAAATGAGAATTAGGGTATTCAAATTATATATAATCACGTAATATTTTTATTGAAAATTTAATGATATTGTCTTTTTAGACGAATTAATAGCATTATAAAAATATAGAGATTAAGTTATGTTAGAAATTAAAGTATAAATATTAAATCTCAAATCTCGCATATTAGAGGGATCCTATCACCCATGGCGATAGATTAATTTTCTTTTACAAAATCATAGAGTAAAATTTGAAAGTTAAAATATGCTTCAAGCCTATGTACTCTTTGTACATTTAGAATTCAGTTTTCATGCTTTTATTTTTAAGTATTTAGTTCATTTATTTTCAAATTTTAAAAATTAGGTCAAATTGTTAACACAATTAAATTCCACTGGTAAATTTGCTTGAGTGATATTTTGAAATAATAATAGAAAAAACTCACATGATAACCATGTAACAAAATAAGAGGTAGTGAATTTAATAGATAATTTTAATAGTTATAACAACTCTTAAAAAGTCCATCATCATTTTAATCACAATAAAGCATATGAGCTAATCAATCACATTGTAAAAATTGAAGTATCAAATTATGTCAAAAAGTTGAAATCTAAATATTAAATCTTAATTCTGAGTGTAGTACAGTGACCAATTTTGAAATTCGACCATAGTTATATAATCTGTAGAAAAAATACGATCCATGCCACTTTGCCATGTTGATAGTGTCTCTCTCTCTCTCTCTTTTAACCAAAACATGAAAAATTCAGTTTTGACCTTTTGACTACAATTAACATTTT
The DNA here is from genome assembly GCF_007990345.1 of Gossypium hirsutum. NCBI lineage: Eukaryota > Viridiplantae > Streptophyta > Magnoliopsida > Malvales > Malvaceae > Gossypium > Gossypium hirsutum. The sequence goes on from NC_053433.1 coordinate 112,240,376, forward strand.
TTATTCTTGAACACTTATCAACATATAAAGGATGTAATAGTAAAATAATAAGTTAACTATCGCATATAAATATGTAAATTATTTGAACTAACTAATACTATTGTGAAAGTAGATGACCAAATTATGTTAAATTAAAATATAAAGTGTAAATATCAAATGTGAGTATGGTGGAAAAAATCGAAACAACAATTTTACTATTATCTTATAACGAGTAAAAAAATAAAAATTAAAGTCATTAGTTAATCTAAATAATTATCAGTGTTAATAATTTTGATAGTTGATTTGAATTTTTTTTGAAAGAATATATTCCAACTCATTATGCCAAAATATATTTTTTTTGTAATAATCTGAAGTAAACAAATATATTTTTTTGTAATAATCTGAAGTAAACATTATAAAAAAACAAGGATTAAATTGTTGTATAAATTTAGGTCTAAAGATTAAATTTTAATTTTAGGCATAGTAAAGGGACTAAAATGATATTTAACCATATTTCTATAAAATGAAAAACAAAAAAGGAGAATGGTTGAGACACATGGCTATATGAGAAGGTACCTTGGACCTTAGGTTCTAAATTTTTATATAAAATATCGCATCTCAATTATTTATTAAATATAATTATAATAATCTATATAATATATAAAACAAAAGTTTGGGATAATATTTTTTTATTATATCTGCTTTTTATATAATATCTAGAATTTCTCATGGTCCTTCCTTAAACCTTAGATAAGAGGATAATACGCTTCAACTTAGTCGAGCCGACGTCTTTCTACACTGACAACAATATCAATATTAATCGAATTAAAACTCAATCAACTTATATATATTTTACTACACACTTCCGCTAAATGAAATTTAATAATTTCTCCGCAGCCCATTTTTAAAGTTTGATTCCTATTAGTTTTTACCCATTTTTCTATATAAAGTTTGGGCTTAGGTCCCAAAATGAGTCAAAGCCCAACTATTTAGTAAAAGCTGTTGCTTCTTCAAACATTTAAAAGAATGGTAAATTACACTCATGGTCATTATACTATTACTAAGTTAATGTTTTGGTCACACAACTTGAAAACGTTACAACATGGTCACTAAACTATTCAAAAGTTTTTTATTTAAGTCATTGGGTTGTTAAAATTGCTCTTGTATGGCATTCTTTGTTTGCAGCACCTACACCAATTGAAAGCTTTCATTCTCCTTTTCTTTTACAGGTCAATTTTTTTCATGAAACAGTTTTGAACGTTATGAATCTATGAATCAAAATACAAACAACTTTTGTCTCCAATCTCTAACACTAACTGTTAGATTGACTTGGATTTAAGTATGTTCTTTTACTTGTTGATAGGTACTAATCTACCATATCGATCTTTGAATTGTTGCTTGGAGCTGGATAGTTGAACTTAAAAAAAAAACATAAACTTAACAGCCCAAATGACTTAAATAAAAACTTTTGAAAAGTTGAATGACTTAAATGAAAACTTTCGAATAGTTTAATGACTATTTTGTAACATATTAAAATTGAGTAACTAAAATATAAACTTTCTAATAATTTAGTGACCTTTGACGTAATTTACCTTTAAAAATTTGTAGTTAAAATGTATTAATTTATATTCAAGTTGACATAAACAACTTATTTTTAAACATATTATGATTAGTTAAAAATAATAATAAGTGCAAACAAAAGAAATTCGAACTCAACCCAAATACAAGTAAATTCGAAAAACTTTGAATTCTTCAAATACAAATTTAATTTAATTTTCTTTTTGAGAGCATAGTCAAATTCAACCTGATTAAATTTAGAGATAAGTTAGATTAGATCTTTAAACGGAAGATAAAATTCTCTCAATACTATTTTTTATCCATAATATTCAAACTTGAAACCCTAGTTAAAGAGCATCACATTTTTCACTAAATTTGTATGATATTTGTAGCTCACCCAAATTTAAGTACATATTATATGAATATTAATTGATTCAATATTAGTTTAACCGGTATCATTGATATTATAACAATATGAAAGTTATGAGTTCAAATGCACTTAAGTGCGTTGATACGAGTCACAAAAGCCCAAATTCTTGAAGGCGAGGCCCAATAAGCAAATTCCCAACCCAATCAAGAAATCCATCCATACTTAGTTGAAAATCAGGCCAAATTGTCAAAGTGGCCCAAGTTGTAAAGTTTTATTTTTAGTTTTATTTATTTATTTACTTAGTTTAAATTTTTATGTCAATATTCAGTCCAAGAGTCCCAGATAAAATGACCTTTGACAAAATTTTCATATTAAAATAATTAGGAGTTTTTTTTTATTTTAGTTTTCTAATTAGATTAGGACTAGTTATAAGGCATATTTAAAGGCATGGCTGTCCACCTTGTTAAACACTTATCATTATTATTAAAATTTTAGGTTTGTTGAAAGCAGAATTTTCTTTGAGTTTTCTCCAAGATTTCTCTCTTGAGTTTTCTTTAGAAGTTGTTTTAACAATCTTGTGATTGTGGGAGCCATCTTCAACCTTCTTCTTGCCATTGATATTCTTTGGAGGGGAGATTAGAGCCGTTTGAAGGGAGTTGTGAGATCTTTCGAGATTTCAAGGCTTCTTAGGACTTATCTTTTAATTTCTTACTGTCAAATCTTTCTTTATTTCTGCTTGTGCCGAATCTTTATCTAATTTATTTTCTGTTCTTATTGTGTTTTCAGCCTTTTTCTATCTTAAGGAATTAGCCCAAAAATCCCCAATTTCTAGGGTTCTTGTCGATTCATCCATACTCTTTTTGGGAGAAATTAGATTGCCGAAATTTGGGGAAAACTATCTTGGTGTTCAATTGGGCAGAATCACAATCTCCTTGAGGGTTTCAAGAACCCTAACACTTATTTCTATTCTCAATTTGATTCTTTGCTGATTTGGGGATTTTATTTCAGATCTGAAAATTCAAAAATCTAATATTTTAATTTTCTGTTTCGTTTCAGATCTAATTGTTTAGGGTTTTCGTAGGAGTTTCTCGTGACTTGGCAACTCGATCTTGGTCCGCGCGCAACCCCGTATCATGCGTACTATATTTTATTTTGGAGTTAGGAGCAAGATTTTTTAAAATTAGACTTGTGGTCAAATTGATTAAGCTATTAGTTTGTCGGTCTAACTAATTCTATAAAAAAAATCATAAAAAATATTAAAAATTATTTCAATTGGTTTGTACCGTTTTGTGCCTCGACCGGTCTAAAATCTATTTTCGGATTGTTAACCTAGTTGATTCTCAATCCAATTAGTCTGATTAGCCAGCCAAGTTCAAATAATCATGGTTAAGAGGTTTATAAGTTTTCTTTAAAGAATTGTATTAAAAATAATATTACATACCCGACACGACCCAATTTTATTTTTAAAATTATTATTATTTATTTAATATATGAAAAGATTAACTTTTAAAATTTTTTAAGCAGTTTTAAATGTAAGGATCAAATTGATAAAAATATATAAATGTCGAAGGATAAAAAAATTATTTTACCTTTGAAACCGCTAATTTTAATGAAAATTAGATGGAGTGGCCAAGATATTTAAATAAAAAAAATACAGGGAGTCAATATCTCAAAATTAAAATATAGGACTAAATTTTAAATTTCAAAAGATAACAGGGATCTTTAACATATTTAAACCAAAATAATCTTACATACCCGACCCGACCCAATTAATAAACACATCTATTCATAATCACAACCCACGTCTCCTTTCTACATCTGGAAATCGTTGTTGTCCTCTCCAGTCTTCCATTGAAAATTTTTAACCAAAAATAATTAAAAAAAAGTCCCTTTTGTTTTAATTTCCTAATGGAAATCGATCCCCTTCCAAATGGCACCGGTTCCACTGCCGCCACAACCACCACCGAAACCACCGTCACGGCAACCTTACCCACCGCCGTATCAAACACGACGCCGTCATCCAAGCTGAGCCAGCTGACGGAATCGTTGAAATTGGAGCACCAATTCTTGCGTGTTCCCTTCGAACATTACAAGAAGACGATCCGAGCGAATCATCGGACGGCCGAGAAAGAAGTCTCCGCCGTCATTTCAAGCGTCGCTGACGTAGCTGATAGTAACGAAATCTCCAAAGACGACGCTGTTTTGAGTCTTACTTCCCTTGTTTCCCGTTTGCAAGGCCTCAAGCGCAAGGTAAAAGAAGAGATTTTTTTTTAAAAAAAATATGTCTTTAATTAGTTTTTTTTTAAGTTAATTGAGTGTGATATAGACTGAAGTTAGCAAAGTTTACTCTTTTCAACTTCCTGGAGACCTAAAAGGTAAGATTTTGAATGACTTTGAATGAAAATAGCTGAAGTTTAAAATGTTGTACGATCAAATCTGTGTATATAAAATGAAAGGGAATATCAAAATTGAAAACTTGACGATTTTACTAAAATTTGATACTATGACCAAGTAGAATTAAATTAGTATTAGAGCATGGATAAATTTAGAACGCATTGATTTGTATGTAAGTTGAAATTATTGACAATTTGGAGTTTTGAATCTCATCATATTTAATTTGGGAGAAAGATGAAGTTTAAATGTAAAATGATATATATATATTGTATACCTGTGTTTTTATGTTTGTTTCATCAATTAACATGTTTTCGAAGTTCAAAATTATTTGTTATCCAATTTAATATGTAGCCTTGATGCATTCATAGGTAGTGGTTTCTATATATTTTCATCTTCAAAAACATGACCATTTGATGATTTCTTGCTTGTTTCATCGGTAGAATTTTGTTTTGGCCTATCTTTTCTTTTCTTTTTTTCCTTTTTTTTTTCAAATTCTTTTGCCTATCTCAGCAATTTTGCTGTCATTTTGTGTTCAGTAATTAAAAAAATAGAATGATAAAATAAATTTGTTATCCAAAGTCATGTTGCGTTATCCTAAAGTACTTGTGTCCAACACTTGTGTTTGACTCACATTCAGACATAGGTTTGGAGGTCTGATCCTCCAAATATATGGAAAACTTATAATAAAATTGAGCATACATGTGTTATAATAGCTGTATCGGACGCTCATCCTGATTCTAGGTAACATAAATCCTAAGTGGTTAGTAACCCCTCTAAGTTGGTGGCTAGTGAGTGATGATGCCTATACTTTTTTGTCATTCAGTTGGAAGAGGGGAGTCGAACAGAGAACTTGCAGGTGCAGAACTGTCGTGCTCGTCTTGATCACTTAGAATCTGTGGATGCTGAGAACCTGTCAGAATGGAATAACGTGCGATTCAAGCGTATCCTTGTGGACTACATGTTGCGTATGTCATATTATGACACTGCAAGGAAGCTTGCTGAAAGTAGCAAAATAGAGGTAAATTACATGCATGTTTCGTTTGATATGTAGGTGTTACAATTGTCATTCTTTGAATATAAAGTTTTCCACTTAAAAAATTTTCTCTAGCTGTTTCTTATTCTGGCTATTGGAGAATATGAAAGCACTACCATGTTAGTGTTACCTTGAATCAGCATTGTCTTGTTGTCTTTTTCTGTCCTAATATACACTGTACACACATTTGAACTTTCTGGATTAGAAGATGTCGCCGTTCATCGGTGTTCCTAGTGGCTTTTTTATTTCCCTTCAAATGCTTGTAAACATTGTTGTGCTCATAATAACAGTTGAGGTCCAATAGGAACTTCATGCGCACTGTAACAATTAGCATACATTTAGAAGTCACTGCACTGCATGAATTCTGCATCATGTGCCACCCTTCTTGGAACCAATCTGGTTTGATCCTTATTTCACAATGTCTCTGCTGTTGCTTGAAGTAAACAAGTGATTACATAAGAATAAATAATTAAGTTGTGCAAAGTATCATCTACCTGCAAATAGTCCCCCCATAATTTAATTGAATTTTTATGTTCCAGGAACTTGTTGATCTTGAAGTTTTCCAAGAAGCTAAGAAAGTTGTTGATGCCCTTAAAAATCAGGAGGTGGGTCCTGCTCTTGCGTGGTGTGCAGAAAACAAATCACGGTTGAAGAAGTCCAAGGTATGCACTCATTGTGTTTTCTGAATTGTCATGATCATTACTGTCTTTGAGTTTCACTCGATGATGTTTGAGCTCTTTTTCAAAGCTACAATTATCTTAGAGTTAGATATAATTGAGCTTTCATGATGCTATTTAATTACTCTCATAGTTGCATTCATTAAACTCAGATGTTCTTTATTCTCTTTAGTATTCTGTCAAGAATTTGTGGGTGTCCCAGCTTGGATTTAGCTGTGATTTTACATTCTATCTGGGAATGTGTCTCAGATTTAATCATTTTTTATTACAGAGCAAATTTGAATTCCAGTTGAGACTTCAGGAGTTCATTGAGTTGGTACGAGCTGAAAACTACATGCGTGCTATTTTGTATGCTCGAAGGTACCTTGCACCATGGGGAGCTACTCACTTGAAAGAATTGCAGTTAGTCATGACAACATTGGCCTTTAGAAGTAATACTGAATGTACAAAGTACAAGGTGAATAATATTATCCCTCTTTTCATTTGACTACCGGTTCAGGTTAGTTTAAATGCTTGGGATGCTCAGTTGCATGACTAGTTGATGAAAGAATAAGTAATGGGAGCAAAGGCAAAACCAGAAGCTGTCTGTCTCAGTTTATTTAATGAGGCAAATGTGGAGCATACTTTTAAATTAATTTTGATATAGAGAGATGATCTTGTTTTGTGTTTGACACAAATATGTTCATATTCGTATAAATCAGCTAAAATTGTATTATTGTTAAAACATTACGTCTTCACTTTTGCCTAAATTTTGTTCCAACACTGATCAATCATGATGCTTTCTTTTACATCCTTTGGCCTTCACTTTAAGGCTTTATATTTGAACAATGCTCATAAAACTTGTTTTGATACATTTCCAGGTTTTGTTTGAACCTAAGCAGTGGGACTTCCTGGTGGATCAGTTTAAACAGGAGTTCTACAAGTTGCACGGGATGACCCTGGAGCCATTGCTGAATATTTATCTTCAAGCAGGCTTGTCTGCATTGAAAACTCCGTATCCATACAGTAGCTAACATTATGTGACTGCCTATTTGTTTATCTATATTTATCTGCCATTCAGGGACTTCAGTGATGTTAGCAAAGCATGTGTGTTAACACATATGCTGGCATGCATAACGATCAAGTTCTTCGTACAAGCTTTCATTGTTTTGATATTTTTGCAACTACAATTTTTCCCTTGACATAATTAGATACTGTTTTGAAGATGACTGCACCAAGGAAGACCCACTGTCACAGGAAAACTTCCGGAAGTTAGCGATGCCATTGCCCTACTCGAAGCAGCATCATTCAAAGCTTGTTTGCTACATAACCAAAGAGTTAATGGATACAGAGAACCCACCTCAAGTCCTGCCTAACGGCTATGTCTACAGCTCTAAGGTTCGTATTTTACCTCACAAACTCACTTTTCTACTGCTGATTTTTATTTTTCCATTGGACTCAGTCTAGTGCTTGAAAGAACTGAGCAGACAAGCCAGTCAAACTGGTTAACCCAGGAACTGCTGGCCTGTTCTGTCCGGCATTTTATGTAAAACCAAGCTTTCTTTTGAACTGGTAGAAAACAGGTTTAGCCAAAAAAAAAAAAAAAAAACATTTTTTGAGCTATGAGATTTGGACATTTATATTAAAGACTATACCCCACTAAGTAAAACACATGTTGTTAATTAGAGGCTGTCTAGGAACCAAACTTGGGACAGATATCAACTAAAGACTTGAATACAATTCTTTTGCCACTTCACTTGTGGTTCAGACGATTATTAACTACTATATTTATTACTTATTTAACATTCAAATTACTTTATATATGCTTAAAGCTGTTCTGATAGAACTGCTTGATCCAACCAATTGGACCCTTGCTTCTCAGAAAACATTAAGATAGACAAGATCCCGGTTTCCGAATGTCAGGCCGGTTTTTTTAACCTTGTTTTGTCTCCTCGTCTTGTGTTGTAGGCTCTCAAAGAAATGGCTGAGAAAAACAATGGTAAAATTACATGTCCGAGAACCGGTCTGGTCTGCAATTATTCTGACCTGGTTAAGGCCTATATCTCATAAACTACACTATCAACACTGCAAAGGTAAAAAAGAAAACTCTTCCTGGCCTGTTTCCTCTTAATGTTAGTGCTAAATTTTATGCATCATCTGTAGATATTTCTCTTTTGCTTTCGAAATTTTCGGAACTTCTCATTGTAATCTTCTTGCACCTTTAACTCGTTCACCTCATGTAAATAATGCATCCTTTTTTTTTTTCTATTTAATTTTCTGGTAATTGTTATTAGCTTATTGTTGCTTGTTTTGGTTAGCAAAAATTTAATTGTATTTATGTTACTGGTATTTGGATATAATTATATGTTTAGCATTCATATGTTTATCTTTAATTTTGTTTTATTAATATTGCATCATGCGCACATGTTTAAATACATGAATATGAACATTGAATATAAATATTATAAACAGAAATGAAAATTTCTGATAACATTTGTGGATTAATTGAATCTTTTGGCTCAAAACACAAGGAAAAGATGTGTGCTGATATATGTAAAAGAGAAATTGGGTTTGGGACATCACCTTTTTCTAATTTCAATTCCATCACAACACTCAACGGTTTCCTATTATCCTATCTAAACATCAAAAAGACAACTGAATTTTTTAAATAGTTAATATGAATAAATGGAATTTGGTAATTTTATTCCAAAATGTAAAAAGCAAAAGCACTTTAGATTTCAGCTAAATAGCATTTTCTATTTTAGAAGCTAAGCTTCTGATTGGAAAATACATTTGAGCCTAAAGCAATTCCGTGTGGGGTTTTATGTAACATTATTTACAATTTTATCTGTTCGATTGAAGGGTAGAAGGTAGAGATATTTAATCGGTTAACTGATCGGTTAATTGATCCGAATTAGTATTAATCAAAATTTTTAAACCCTTAACTGTTAATCGAATAAATTTTTTTCAAAATAAATTAACTGAAATTTAGTTTATTCGGTTAGTTAACTGAATAAATCAATTTTTTTTTAAAAAAAAACAAGAATAGAGCATATCAAAAAATAAATTGCTAATGTTCATTTAACCGAATTAATCAAAATTAATCAAAATTAATCGAATTGGTAATATATAATATTAGCTTTTTAAAAGTTTGATTAATTCGGTTAATTACCCGAATTTAAAACGAATTAACCGATAACTGAACTTTCAAAGAACCATAAACCAACTTCCAATCGAATTAGATCGGTTAATCGACCGATAGTTTGATTCAGCCAGTTAATTTGATTTTAACAAAAATTTGAACACCTCGGTTTAATTTAATCTAATTATCTCTATTTGATAATCTATTTAATTCGATTCTCAATTTATTTAGGATTTAATATCTAATATTATTCTTAATAGGCTTTACACCTAAAAGATAAAAAGACTCCAATAATAACTTAGGTTTGCAAAGTAACCAATTAACTTCATTTTCTTAGCAACACTAAAATCATAAAAAAATTCAACATTTTCGAACTCGGACGATAACTCATTGTAAGCTTGGGAAATAAAGGAAAAAATGTGTGGAGAAAATCACTATCCGATGCTGCAAGACAAGCCTTTGGACAAACTTTCTGAAATCAAACCAATTCAAATCAGCAATAAGAACATATTATTTTTACTTTATTAATATTGTAAAGAACTTAAAAATAATTTTTAGATAAATGGTACTTTGTGATACTTGTTTCTTCATTTAAGGCATGTAAAAGAAAACTTGACAAAATGCATAAAAATAAAGATAAAATTATATAAAAGCTAGAAAAGATCCTCCCCTTAGTAAATTGGTCGGATTCGGATTCAGATCCGAAACGTATCCGAACCATCTGTAACTGATACAGACTTTTATGAAATCATAAAACGAAATTTTACCCATCACAAAATACGAGAGAATTTATGGAACAGAGTTTAATAAATCTTAACAGCGCTTGATGTTCAAGAAATAAAAGTTATCAATCCAATATAAAAAAAAAAACTTAAAAAGTTGTTGCAAACTGAGATTTGTCACTAACGCATACCGATTCAAACCAGCATTGGTTAATTCGATTCACTGCGCCTAGGAGAGGCGTGATTATCATCATCATCATAAATAGGGCTCCGGTCTTCCCTAGGGAGTGGGCTAGGGCTGCGGCTCTGGCCATTCTCTTTCTCTTTTGCAGGGTTCTTATAATCCCTGTCTTCAGCATCAGCTTCACGATCTGGGCTTCTGTTTCTTCCCCTTGGACTTGCACTGTAATCTGAACCGTTGTTAAGCCTGCCTTTGCCTTCCCTTGGGGAAGGGCTACCTTTCTCTTGAAGGTTTCTTTCATCGGGCACTGGACTACGCTTCCTCCCCCTAGATGGTGATGGCGATCCCCTGTGGCGCTTAGGGCTCCTTGATCTTTTATCTTCTCGCTCAAAACTCCTTTCTCTCTTCACAGGTGATCTTGATCTACTGTAGAAGGTCAAGATTAAGCACAAAGAACATTAAGCCCCAAAAATAACAAAATAGAACATTTCTATCCATTAAATCCTCCCCACTTATTTTGACTTACAGAGGGATTACTGCACAACCAGAAAGGGAGGGGGGGTACATTTTACTTTAGTTTTAAAATGTAATACAAAAAAGTAAATTTCACATAAAGACTCAATAATTTCAAGGACAGTACAAAGTAGAGAAGTAAATGACAATTTACATTTCAGAACCGGAATCCTGTTTCAGGAAAGTTAAACACAAACCTGCGGCTGTAACTGCGGCTTCTGCTTCTGGCACGGCGGGGACTAGGTGAGCGTGAGTAACTGCGGGGTCTACGGCTGTACCAATATAGTAGTTTAGCTTGTAAACAAAATTGAACTTGACTGATAATTTTTTATAACACATCCAATCAGACCAAACTGACAAGGATAAGAATAGAAAGAGAGAAAGGACCTTAGTTTCTTAGGACTGTTTTGACAATTTCTTTCTATGTGGCCTCGTTCTCCACAACGATAACACTTGTTCTTCCAATCCCCAGCTTTGCAATCACGGGCCCAGTGACCATCAATTCCGCAATTGAAGCAGCGTCCTGACCCAGGAGTAGGGCCTCTTCCAAGGTAATCACGAGACCCACCAGGGCCACGGGGCACCTAAATTGTAAGTCAAATCAGATTCAACGATCAAGAAATATTGACAAACTTGAGGATGAATTCCAGGACAACAATCAGAACAAGGAATGGGAGGCAACAGAATAAAATGATGCAGCGCCAATGCAGTAGGGTTATATATAGACACGTGTTTGCTATATACACTCATCCACGTCTAATATACTCAATTCAACTCGAGTTATTTTTTAAAATATATATTATTAAAAAAATAATAAAAAGAAGAAATGAAACTACTAAAATCTGTTCAGAATTTACTGGGGAAACCAAAGTTCACCATACTAAACCTACATTCTCATCTCAGGCGTGACAAGTTTCATATTCCAAACCAGTTCACTGAAAAGTGGAAATTTTATTAGCAAGCCAGATAGACTATCATACAGCAGGGTAACATACTAGGTAAAATTCATGTCCGTATGTGCCATGTCAAATAAACATGAAATGGGAACACATGCAAATAAAAAAGAAGGTTAACGAGTCAATGCTGTATGGCTGAACTAAGCACGCAGATTTTATGGTTCACATCACCCAAAGATCTGAGGGCATTAAAGATGTTAATACATCATAAGATTAAATTAGTCAAGGGCTTAAATGTAATAATAGTTCCTTTCAATATTATCAAGGTACTAATATCTGAAAGAAAACAGAAACTTACTCCCTTGGCAAATTCAACAATGATACGGCTTCCATCTAAGTCTCGACCATTCAATGAATATCTTGCATCATCAGCATCTCTAGGGTCGCTGAATTCCTATTATCCGGAAGGCAGGCAACACACAAACAGAGAAGAAAAAGATCCAAGCAAAAAAGATCATATTTACAACATATGTTGAAGAAATTTAGAGAAAAGAGAAGTTGTTTTGGTTTAAATTAAGAGAGTTAAGGAATACATACAACAAATGCATAGTCGCGCTTCATATCCACATCTCGTATTCTGCGCAAACGGGTGCCAGAAACAGTAAGGCCATCAAGACACAATTATCGAAGGGTTGATAGTTCGCCCCTCACAGTTGAACCAAAAACACCACTTTTGAGATTGTTCCATTTCGATAAAAACAGGCAATAACACTACAGAAAAACTCGCCAAATCCACCATGGCACCCTCTCACCATAGACCTCCATGTTAGGCAAAAGCCAAGAGACCTTCAACAAGATCATTAAAGTTAAACCACACAGACACGTGGAGGGGTGCAACATTCTCACTCATATTTTATAAGGAAGTTCATATGTCAAGCACTACCACAAGGGCTTGGCAAGTGCTCTATTTCTCCCCACTTCATCATCACTACACCTGAAGCTATCCTAACGGCCATCAATACAAAAGAATAAAACAACCATGAACACCCAAATAGAGAAAAACAGAACACTTTAAACAAGTAAACTTTGTAAAACAAAACTATCAAGCCACACAACTAAACATAACAATTCGTCAATTACAAAGTTCACAAATTCTTAAAACATAAAAAAGACTAGTTTACCTCCCGTATCTGCTAAACATGTCCTCGAGATCACGTGATCTTGTCCTTGACGATAAGTGACCAACATAAAGGCGAGTACCACTACCGCGGCGGTCATCATACCTAGGCATTTTTCTTTACCTGCAATAACTAGCTCCAGAGGAACCAAAAACACAAAATTACTTATATTTACATATCACATCGTAGAAGAAATATTTCTTTTTCATATGTAACAGAATCAGAAAATCTATAATTCAAGTTAAAGATGTCTTAAAGCTCCCCTCCAGTAGATATTTATATTACTACAACAGGAAATTGTAATCCATTTCAAACATAACATGCTAAAATGCAAAGCAAATTCCAATACCATTTTAATTTTCAAACGAAAAACTTTAAATCCAATTGCACACAAATATCAAATGATAAAAGGAACAACCAAACAGTACTTAAATAAAACGTTGTTTCTATGCACTAATTATCTTGTATTATACCTCACAAGACCGGGAAAAAAATACTTTTTTTTTTCTGAAAACAAAAAATTAAACACGAAAGAAAAAGAAAACACATTGAGTATTATTTTAATTTTCAGAATTCAATTTCCAACAGCCAAATTTACAAATCATAGAAACGAAAACAGACAAACAAATAAATAAACGATATGCAAGGGGAAAATTAGCATTAAAGGCGGCCAAATTCAAATTTGAAAGCTCAACAGCCTTTCAGATCTATAAAAAAATAACCAATAAATCGAATGTATAATAAGTGAATGAGAATCAAAATTGAAATAAAAAAATAAAAAATTTTGAAATTAAAAAACAATACTTACAATGAAATCTCAGAAGAGGAAAGCGAAGGAGGAGAAGATGAAAACCCTAGATTTTTCGAAAAGGAAAAGAGAGAGAACTTAAACGCTCCGTTTTCTTTTTTATTATTTATAGGCACATGGATAAGAATCAGTCAATACTCAAAAATTAGAGATCGTTAAAATTACCAAACAACCCCCATATAGTTTCATGAAATTACAGAAATGGGCTTCCAAAAAGTGGAATGTTTCAAACGTAAAAGCTGGGTAGAACCGGACAATGTTCTAACTTCCAAGCCCGGTCCAAATGGAGGATTTATAGAAACCGGTAATTGGACAAACTCGGAATACGTGTCATAAATTTTAGAGTAAAAAGGTTATGAAAAACAGCATGGAAATATCCTTATTTTTTAATTATCCAAATTCAAACATGCTTGAACTTTGAATTTGTTTATTGTCCTTAAATTATTTTAATATTATATTTAAATCTAAAATTATCCGTTAAATATTTGATTTCGTAAAAAATCGTAATTTAAATTAATTTATATATAACCAAAATTACAATCATTCTATAACTAGGAAATTCATATGCTATTAGAATAAGCGAGACAAATTTAAAATAATAGATATTCGAGATATCTATTTAAATCTATTCTGAATTCGCAACGGAATATTACGTGAATCAACTATATATTTGTAAAAAAATGAATCCGGTATTTACGAAAAATTGAATCTATTTACTATAAAAGGCGCTTTACCTTTTAGGCACTTTACCTTTTAGGTTTAGTATAAAATGCATTCACTTTCTATTTTTCTAAGAATATCCACTTACTCCTCTCATGTTAAGAAAATACTATAAATCCCATCAAAATCTATTTACTCAGTAAATTTTAAATAAAAAGATAATTATACCATTGTTATTTTTATGAAAAAAAACTAATTACTAATTTTTAAAATATTTTAATCAAAATCGATAGTCTTAACTCGATTGGTATAGACATTGTTGCCTATAAAGGAGGATGTGGGTTCGAGTACGCTGAAACGCATTGTCCTCCTATTTATGAGTTGGGGAAGAGCTGTAAATAGTTCTAGACATTGTGTCAAATAGAGCAAATATAATCATAACCTATAATAAGAATGTTTAGGTGGGTTTTAAAATCCTATTCCCACATTTGAGGCTCACTTTTTGCAAGTTTAAGTAGTTTCTTAGTTAATTAAAAATATTTAATATATATTAAAATGTTTAAAAATATCAAATGAATTGAATTAAATAAATTTCAAATATAAAAATATTAATCAATTATATAAAATATTTATCAACAAACTTTACACATAAATTTTTAATCATTGGACAAATGTAAAATAAAAAAGGAAAAAATCTCCACAACAATATTAAAATATTTCACAACAAAATCATCCAATACAAAGTATATAAAATGAAAAGAAACTAAAGTGTGCACATAATTTTTCTTTATTCCTTTAGTTTTTTTATATAAATTATTTACTTTTATTATTTATTAAGAGAGTATATATATTCTTTTAACATTATTTATGCATTAGTCGATGTCCAATGTTTTAATTGATCGAACCAGAATTTGATAAGACGAGCCAGTATAATCAGTATAGGTTGAAATTTTCACCGATGTGAAAAAGAGAATTGACTATCCTAATCTATTATTAGAACCTAAACATTTGCTGGTACGACCAAAATTCGTACGGAACCGATCAAAGTAATTGCAATAAAGTATAATTACTTTAATTCCCGAGACATGTTTGGGTTGGCTAGTATACTATAATTACATCTTAATTTCTTATGTCATTTTTGATAATAAAAACTATAATTACATGATTTAAAAAAATTAAAAGTCACTATAGGGAATTCGAGGTAATATTGTCGATTCTCAACTAGATTCATCCATCCATTAGGTGGTTTGCTAGGCACGACATAAATTGAGTTTTTTTGTCTCCAAGCCTCTCTAACTAAACCCTAAATTTAAATTAAATAATTTCAAACATGCTTTTATTTAAATTTAATTGTAAAAACATATAAATATTTTCCATTGAAAATCAAACTAGTTTTGCCATTGTTATTAGAGATGATGTGGGCAATTTTATCCAAGCTTTGTCAGGGCATTTTCAAAGAGTCATAAAGGCTCATGTGCCAAAGCTATTGTTGTTGATAAACACCAAATTATACATATCTATACCCCAAATACTTAGCATATTTATGGATGTTTATTACTAGATTTGTGGATTTTGGTGCTCTTAATCCGGTTATTTCATGTTTTGTACTCAGGAGAGCACCAACAGTCGAAAGAAGCCAAAAATGAGCTAAAAAGGGACAAAACGGACCAAATCGAGAAGATGACACGGCCTAAGGCTTGCCACACGGGCATCTCACATGCCCGTGTCCTTCGGGGGTGTCGACCAAGGTTTTTACGATTCACACGGCCTGGCCATTGAGCCCACACGGCCGTGTGTAATTCAACGGATCGAACACGGCCTAGTAATCACGTCACACGGCCGTGGCACACGGGCGTGTCCTGTTTTCAAATAGTTATATTTTACACGGAAAAGGGTACTTAGGGAGGAAGAAAGCCAATCCAAAACCTATATAAACACCCTAAGTGTGACCTAGAGGGGGGTCGCTCTTTCCAGAACTTTTCCTGAATACAGAACCACACACCATGAATTACTTGAATAAAGCCAGACGATCCATCTCAAAAGCCGGAGCTACTCTGTAACACCCCTAACCCGTATCCGCTGCCAGAACAGGGTTTCAGAGCATTATTACCATTTGCAGATCACTTAAAAAAATTAAAATGCTTACTGATTCAATGCATCATATAAAATAAATATATTACCATTCAATCAACAGTTTGGCACTTGTATAAGCATCAAACAACAACATTGTTAGTATACTTGCACATATCTCATATAAATTCAACATTGATAAATCTATTTTCTCGACATGTCGCACTTGAGTTTAATAATAGTCTCAATTACATAATTTCCTTGTATCAACATATCAAAGATAATCATATATGTACATGTCATGAAACATATCATGCTCTTACCGTTTCTTCACAAGCATATATCATTCATTTCATTATATCAATATTTTATGCTTCATCATTTCCATATATTTTATGTATATTTATTCTGGTAATAGCTTATATCAAACTTAACATAAATTATATTCCATGTACTTATACTTATTTCGTTTATCCATTTTCATAATTATTTCATACAACACTTTTGTTCATATGTTTCCATATGACCAGTTCTTGTAAACATTTCACACAACCATTTCATATAACCATTCGTCATCTGATACATTTTACCTGAATATCAATTGTTCAACAGATGTTATAGCGTCTCCCATCCACGGTCTTATTTATCTTTGACGTGATGCCATAGTGTCTTTCAACTATGGTCTTACTCATTTTCTGTCATGTTGCCATGATATCTTTCAACCATGGTCTTATTCTTTTCATGTCACGTTGCCATGGTATCTTTCAACCATGGTCTTACACATCTCATATCAGGTTGCCATGGTATCTTCCAACCATGGTCTTACACATTTCATATCAGGTTGCCATGGTATCTTTCAACCATGGTCTTACACATTTCATATCAGGTTGCCATGGTATCTTTCAACTATGGTCTTACACACAGGTTGCCATGGTATCTTTCAATGTTGGTCTTACACATTTCATAAGTCCAGGCTAAATCCCCTGTAATATAAACTCATAGAGTATTGTCGGGATTACCAGTCCAGGCTAAATCCCCTGCAACGATAATTACTCTAATGAGCTTGGATCTGAATTACCAGTCTAGGCTAAATTCAGACTCTAATTCGAATTACCCGTCCGGGCTAAATTCGTTTTACACATATTCTTCGGGGGGCTATATCAGGATAGGATCACCCGTCCGGGCTAGATCCTTTTTACCGTCAATTCCTTTTCAGAGATCCATCGAATTTTCCTTTCATTCAACCGGGATTTCTTCCCCTTTTATCAAATTTATCAATGTTTCATAAATTTTCATACAATGAACATTCAAATCATATTCACATAAATAACATACAATCTCAAGCATTTAAGAATATAATTCAAGTTACACGAACTTACCTCATTGCTTGCTTGTGTTTATAATTTTATTAATCTGATATCTTTTCTTTTCCACGATCAAGTTTCATATTTGAGTCGTCTGGATCTTTATAAATAAATTTGATCATCATTTTCATTCATTTCATATTCTAATGCATTTAATTAATGCTTTAGGCAAAATTACCATTTTGCCCCTAAACTTTTAATTAATGACGATTTCATCCTTAGGGTCAGGAAAATAAAATTCTTGCAATTTAATCCTTATTTCCAGCTATTATTCTCATATATATTGATAACAATCCATGAATTCTATAAAATATCAGAATTTTTCATAATTTCAACACTTTTCAATTTAATCCCTAAAACATGTTTTCCCCCGATCTTGAACTAAATTAATAATTTCATTCAACTTTGTAATTTAAATAATAAAATAATCCATTTCATGCAATTTGGTCATTTCTGATATGTTTACAAAATTGCCCATAAAGTTTTACTTTTATTCAATTTAGTCTCTGAGCCTAAAATATGCAAATTAGCCATGCTAGATGAATATTCATACATATTTTTCCTCCTCCTCCTTTCCATTCCACATCCTTAATGTAGATAACACACTTGTAAGTAACATTATCCATAATTTTTATTATTTACTTTTATGAATATTCAAGCTGTCTATCTGCATCATAGTCACTAAATTATTTATATCTAGATCTATAGAACTCCAAATTAATATCCGATAATTTTCCATGAATCTAGACTCATATATATTCTTACCATAAAAATTTCAGAATTTTTGGTTTAGCCAATAAGTACAGTTTATTCTTTAAAGTTACCCATGTTCTGCTGTCTGACAGTTCTGACCCCTCTTCACCAAAAATTAATTATCTCCTCATACAGGATTCAAATGATGTTCTTGTTTGTTTCACTTAAAAATAGACTCATTCAGGATTTTAGAAATATAAATTCAAGCCCCTAATTATTTTTATTCAATTTTTTATGATTTATCAAAGTCAAAACAGGGGAACCCAAATTCATTCTAATCTTGTCTCACAAAATTCATTATATCTCAAAATTTACAAATCCATTGCTTACACTATTTCTTCTATGAGAAACTATACTCAATAAGATTTAATTCCATATATTTTTTTCATATTCTAATTCGATTTCTACAATTTATGGTGATTTTTCAAAGTTAGTCTACTGCTGCTGTACAAACTATTTTTGTGCAAGCTATTAATTACCATGTTATAACACCCTTCTTTTCTTTTTTTACACCATTTCTCATCACTTTCTCTTATTTTCTCTTCACTAACATATCAAAAACATAGGACCTTATGTAAGAAAACTCTATTATAACATTATTTCCATGCTTTGTCAATAATAACAAACTTAAAAATATATTGAAATCTTGATATACTTACCTTGTTCTATTGATACTAATCTTTAACTTGATTTTCTCTCTCCTCCAGCTTCTATTTCTTGAATCCAACTTGATATTCTAACTCCCCATGCTCTCCTTAACATTTTTGTCTCTTGGTAGCTATGGAAATTCATTTGATTTTTGGGTGAAAATGGTGAATTTTTGGTAAAAGGACCAAATTGTAAAGAAAGCAAAGCTTTCTTTCTTCCTCTCTTTCTCTCACGTTAGTGCATGGGAAAATATGGATGAGAATTTCTCATCTTTCTTTCTTTATATACTAATAAAATAATAATAAAATATCTTATTAAAGTATTAATAAAACAATATTTATCTAATTAAATAATTATAAAATATCAAAATATCTCTAGCATCATTATTACTTTCTAGATTTCTCTCTCTTCCAATTGACCATTTTGCCCTTTATTATCTTTTAAAATTCCATCCTTGAGTCATCATTTAATTTCGTAAAATTGCAATTTAGTCCCTCATAGTTCTTCATCTATTCAATTTGGTCCTAATTCATCCATTTTCCTTAGTTTCTAGATCATTCCACTATTAAATTATTTACACTATTGGTCCTTCAATTTTTTCATATTTACACTTTAACCCCTCAAATTATGAATATTTACTCTTGTACAATAAAACTTTTCTCGCTTTTACAATTTAGTCTTTTCTTGAATTAATATATCATAATATACTTCTCAATATTGACATAACTCAAAATTTCCCTTTTTGTCACTTTATTTCCTTATTTTACTATATCAAGGATAATATTTTATTGTAAAAATTTTCAGGGTATTACATACTTTAAGACTGAAGATCTCTCTCAGAATTCCTTCAGGGGTTTTAGAGTTTTTTTTATGTTTTGTTATTTTCATACTCTTGAGATGTACTCTTATTTTATTATGAACTAAACCCCTTAGATACCTAAGGGAGATAAAACCTATGACGGATCTTATT
Organism: Gossypium hirsutum; assembly: GCF_007990345.1. Classification (NCBI taxonomy): domain Eukaryota; kingdom Viridiplantae; phylum Streptophyta; class Magnoliopsida; order Malvales; family Malvaceae; genus Gossypium; species Gossypium hirsutum. Next base: position 112,260,270 of record NC_053433.1, read on the forward strand.
ATTATTATCTGAACTGTAAGATAAATACTTGATTTGTTCTTAATTATGTGTTCTTAATGCTTGAGTTAATATTCCAGGTATTAATTTATGATTTGATGTGCTTATGTAGAGGAGGAATAGACCATGCCTAAGAATAGATTTGGCATAATTAAGCGGAGTTGATCGAACGCCTAAAAATAGGGTTATGAGATTTTACCGGATTAGGGTGAAACCTAATATAGGAGTCCATTGAGTGATTTATTGCTTCTATAGGGGTTTTAATTAAGAAAAAAATTTTGACTAATTCAACTGAGGGTTAGACGTTATTAGTCTCGAAAGGGATAATAATATAGGTTAGAGAGTCTTACGGATCAAGTCAAGTGAATAAATCGTTCGGTTCAGAGTCAGATAACAAGTGAAATCTAGGTGGATTCCTCCTTGAGTGTCGTCTTTATCAATTGCTTTTCTTCAAGTCTTTTTCCAAATTTTCTCTTTGCTTTAATTAAATCAGTTAATTAGTTTAAACAATGAGTTAATTAAAACAAACCCTTTTATTCTTAGGCTAGATAATAAAAAGATAGTTATTACTAGTACTTTTGGTTCCCTTGGGTACGATATCCAAGTCTTGCCATTACTATGCTATTGTTCGATAGGTGCGCTTGCCTTTTCGTTGTGATAATAGTTAGTCTAGGTTTGATCTTCATTATAAATATTTATTACTTGTTACAAATCACGCGATCAATTGTCCACGAGGCTCTTTAATGGATCAAGGTGTCGAACCATGACAAAGTTGTTATTGAACTTGATTGCATGGAAGTGTTCAATGCTTTGGGCCAAGCAGATTCCGTGTTGTCGGAGTTTGGTTTAGATTTAGACGATTGCATTGAATTAAAATATCAGTTTCGTAATTTATCCTTCCAATGGATTCAACGGAGTGCCAATAAAGCCACTTATTCTTTAGCGAGGGTTGCCCTATTTTATGCAAGCCATATTGTTTGGGATCTCACCCCTTCATGTTTGAATTCTATTATCCTTCTTGAGCTTCTTATTGATAATGCTAGGATTAGGATAGAAATTAAGAATATGCATATTATTGGATTTGGTGTCTTAAGTGTAGTATTTTCGTCAATATACACTTGTAATTTTTTTCGAACAAATTGGTTAATAAAAAAATTTCATTACTTAATTTGATATACTTTGTATAAATTGACCTCAAATGGTTTTTCCATGCAAAGCAAAATGGATGCAAATGTTGCTCACTAGTTGTCTAATGTTTAACTGATACTAAGCAGTATTGCGTGGTTGGATCGTGATACAAAAAGACAGGTTGTTCTAGTAGACGAACCTAAACATGTCATTAATTTAATCGGAAATGAATAAATTGATTGAAAGACTAATATGTCGTCTATCAAGTCCAATTGGGGGAGATACCTTATCTTGGGCATCGGAGTGGAATACTCCCAGAAGATAGAGACATATATGTGATTGACTGAATTGACAGTATATGGAATAGGAACCAAGTAGAATAGATCATGAATCTGTTTATGGATTTATTCACTTGTGATGCTCATAGTGTGGCATATTTAAATCCTATGTGGATGGCGGACTATGTATGTGTTGTAATAGCTCGTTTTTAGTCAAATTAGAACTGTGATTTTGAGACCACAAGTCTGAGGTTAAAATAATTATTTTATTATTATTTCAATGTTTACAGCATGATATTATGTTAGTGTGAAAATTTCATTAAGAAATTTTATTGTTTGAGTGGTCAATTTGATAAAATAGACTAAATTGCGTAAAGTACAAAAGTGATGTTTTAATAGTTAAAGGTATTAAATAGTAAAGGTCCTTATGTGATGAATAATCCATTAATTTACTTAGTGGATACTTTTGGACATTAAATTGATGATATTAATGGTTTTTCATTAAGGTTAAATTGGTAATTTGGATATTAGGGTTAATTAAATAAAAACAAACAAAATTTTTAATGCCTTCATCTTCCTTAGCTAAAAATTTGAAGATAAGAAAAACTATTTTAGGGTTCAACATTCGACAATTGTAAATCCTTACAATTAGGTATGATTTTTGTTCTATTTTTGATGATTTCTATGTTTTTGAGATCGTTGCAGCTTAATCTAGCTAGCCCAAAGACTAATTTGCAAAAATGTTAAAGGTTTAGGGTTTTTCTATTGATGAATGTTGGTGTGTTTTGATGTTTAATGGTAGAGAATGTATGCTTGTTGTTAGATAAACAACATTTGTAAAGTGATTTTTGATAAAATTGTCAATTAGGGGTTAAATTGTGAAATGTGTAAATTTTGCAGCTAAATTGTGAAATAAATGAAAAATATGGACTGCTAAGGACCTAATTGAAATTTGGCTAGCATAGGTTTTGGTTGAATTGCATGAATTTGTGATTTTATGAAATAAGAACTAAATTGTAAAAATGTGAAATATTAAGGAAAATGTGTAAAATTGCCTTAATGTATATTTTAGACTGAATTGAATAGGGAGATTATTAAATAAGTTAATTTTGATTGCAATTAGATCAAGAAAGGCGAAATACAGATTTAGATCGGGGAAAAAACAATGTTTAGGATTGATCGACTTAATTTGCCGTTTTTGCATCCAAGGTAAGTCCGTATGTAATAATTATTGTTATAATTGTGTTTTAAATGCTTTGATATTGCATAAATTGTTAATACGACCTTACGAACACGTTCGACAATAATTCGGCAAGTATGAACTTCTGGTTGAACCATAGGAATAGTTAGGGTACAAATGACATGTCATTAAGGGTTATGTGATTTGGGTGCTGGTCCGTACATCCTACTAGTGGCTGAGTCATTTGGCATGTGTTGCGGATACTTGTCAGCTTGTGTGAGCAGCACCATGTAGCTTCATCATGACTGTCAGCTTGCGTAAGCAGACCTGTTGATAGCTCTAGTGTGAGCATTATATGTGATACGAGATTGAGATAGCTTTAGCTATGTATGTGGCACTTAGGGTGCGAGATTCCTGAGTATCTGATAGTATTCCGAATGGTTCAACGGGTATGTCAAAGATGTTGATGAGTATGAGTTTGATACAGGATGGTATATGTACGAACATGAACCAAGCAATACATTAAAATAAGGAAAATTATGAAAGTTACATCTAACTTTATGAATGCAAATGAGGTAGATTGGTGATTCAGTATAAGATATGTTATATTATGTATTATTTGCTTAATTTGAGCATATATGATGAGTTGATTTAAATACTATACGAACTTACTAAACTTTATAGCTTACTTTGTTTAATTTTCTGTGTTTTATAGTGAAATCAAAGCTAGCTCGGATTCGGGGATCGTCGGAGACTTAGCCACACTATCCTTCTATCTCTTGGGTACTTTTGAACTTAAGTGTTTTAAGCATATGGCATGTATAGGAGTTTGGCTAATGACTTTGGTCATTTGAAATGACTTGTAAATGTTAAATGTTTTTGGTTGTATATAGCCATGAGAGTTGACTTAATTTGATTGGTATGGTTGTGTGTATATATATGTGTATATAGCTTGTGTTGTGAGTTTATAGATGGATATATGATGCTTGTGGATTATAGATATTGTGGGTGTCAAATGGTTGATATTGGAAAAGTTATATGCTTGTGAGTTGGGCATAATGGTGCATGTTTGAAAGTGTCTAATTAGTTGATTTGTGTATGTGAATTTGGTATAAATAGAATGACCTATTTTGTGACTTGTGTGTATTGTGGATAATAGTATAGAATTAGCAAGAATTAGGCTTGATTTAGTTGGTTTGAATGCCTATATATGCTTTGTTTTGGTGCTAATTGGGTCGATGTAGGTGTAAGCAAGTTTGGATGGCAAAATGGCTTGGTAAATAGCCTTATTTTATCCACATGGATAGAGACACGGGCGTGTGTCTTAGCCGTGTGTGACACACGGTCAGGGCACACAGTCGTGTGTCCCCTGATGTTGAAATAAAAATCAAGTCAATGTGCTCCACACGGCCCAGCACACGGGCGTGTGATTAGTCGTGTGGCCTAAGTCAGTATACCCTACAGGTTTGGCACAGTCTAGCACATGGCCTAGCATACGGGCATGTGAGACCATTTTGATTGGGCACACGGGCTGGTCACATGGGCGTGTGCTTAGCCATGTGACCCAAGTCAGGGAGTTATACGGGGTAGGACACGAGCTGGAACATAGCCATGTGCTTCCATTTTGAATGTCCACATGGCCTATGACACAGGTGTGTCTTTGGCCGTGTAAGACACACGATCGAGCCACACGGGCGTGTGTCCCCTGTAGTTTAAAAATTTTTCTAAATGTTCCAAAAATTTCTTGGGCTATCAGTTTAGTCCCGAATCACACTTAAAGCATATTTAAGGTCTCGTAGGCTCGTACTAGGGACAATGTGATTGATTTTGAATGATGATTGCATGAAATTTGAAAATTGTATGTGAAATGAATGTTTAATTGTTTTATAAGTCTGGTAATACTCTGTAACCCTATTCTGGTGTTGAATATGGGTGAGGGTTGTTACATTTATATGTGTAACTCGTACACTTTGATGTAAATAAAAGCCCGAGTTCAAATAAATAATGAACAGAAAGCTGATGCGTTAGGTGTACGACTTTTGTAGTATGTAGTGTCATTCAAAACAGTAGAATTCATAACTTGAAACATGGGTAAATGACGTCCTCTCATATGCATTACATGATTGATGAAAAGTAAATGTGGTCACCGATCGTTCGTATTTGTGATGGATGACTTAATCACTATTTGATAGTGATTTGACTTTTCATGAAAAAAGTTGGAATGGTTACCATGAAATAAAATAAGTTCATATTAGGAAAGTAAATATTATCACAAAGAGATCAATGATATCCTATGAGAGTAATACACTTATGACAAGGTCATTAGATGAGCACCGAGTAGTTGCTTTCATAATGATATATCGTTAAGGAGAGCTCAGTCAAGATACCATAGTGGAATGACTTTGTGATTAAATGAGTTTATAATTAATAGGCGAAAAGTTGGAGCTTAATTATAAATCATTTGAGCCCTAATTACATATGTCCAGTCGATCCCCCCGCTAGCTCGTTGAAACCAGAAATGAATTGTGTGTTTGAATAGAAATGAACGAAATCAATAGGAAAAGAGAAAAGAGAAAAATTCAGGAATTATCATGGTTTTTTCTGAAATGGAGAAATGGAATCATTTGAAATAATTGTAGGTTTCAAAAAAAGGAAATTTGCAATTCTATATGGGTTACTTAAAAATGATCGAAATAATAAGTTTATGTTTTTGAGTTGTTTTGAAGCTCAAAAATGAAATAAATCATTCGATTATAGCGAACATGTTAAGTTGTAAAATATTAAACATATTTTCTCGAAATTTTTATCAATGGCAAAATCGTCAAAATTTTATCGGGGGTAAATTTGGGATAAGAAGATTATTTAATTGGAAAATTAATATTTACTTTGAAAAATAGAAAAATATGTATTAGTTTGGATAAAATTATAAAGTGTTGGGATAAAAATTCAGAAAACACATTTAATTGGGCCCAATACAATAAGAGGCTTGAATCCCCATTATATACATATGAGGGGAAGCACACCTTATTACCTCTTCTCCTTGTCCTAGTTGGACTCAAAGGTTATTTTTATATTTGAAATAAACTTCTACAATTCAATAAGGGTTTTAACTTCTCTCTTTATAAATAGATGCTACCGATAAAGCTATTTACATCACATTGAGAAATTATTACTTTGCTGAAAAATAAAATGAATTTATTATCAACTATTAAATATATTTTCTAAAATAATAATTCTATAGGTTTCTGTTAAAAAAGAGAATTTTCGTTTTCATCCCAAATAAAAAAGAGAACTTTTTCTAGTTATGTGTTTCGATTCAATTGGTTCGAGCTCACACTTAAAATAGTTTGTGGTATGAGAATAAATGAGAAAATAATTTGGTTGAAAGTCGAAAATAACGAACGTCTGCTAAGCCGAAAACACATGTATGAATTCAGTTAGGGTTTATTGCTATAAATATCATAAACCAGGTCGGTTTTCAAAATTTTAATTTTTCACTGTTCAAGAAAACCATTTTCAAACCGAATTTTCTCCAACATGTATGGGATAAGCTTGTTAGCATATGATTAGTTTGGTTATTCTATTTGATTTTTTTTTTATGAATTACAAGAGGAGGGCAAAACCTAATAACAACTTGATTAGAACTCAGGCCACAGCTAGAATGATAAACACCCTGACCATCATTCTATTTGATTTTTGTCTAAGTTTCGATTCTTTTTTATGAAAGCTCTTTTATTAAAAATATTTGTAACAAATTATTATTTTTTTAAATAATAAAATTGGCTAATTAAGTGCATTGTATTTGGGTTTATGCCTAGATATTTTTAAAAATAACTAATATATAACTTTATCGAACTAATTGATGGTTTTATTTTTAACCCATATATAATAATTGAAGTAAATAATTGGGGTGTTTTGAAAAATAACCATCAATTCAATGAGATCATTAATAATAATGATTACTCAATTGTTTACAAATATGAATTGCTTTAACTTTTCAAATACACTCAATTGCATGGAGTAAGCAAACAAATTTTGATTATGAAAATAGGAACTCATTTGTGCAATGAGTTTAGCAAAGTCAAAAGTTCTCAAATTAGAGCATTAAAAAAGGTAAATTGCTTATAAATAATTTCTTAGCTTAGCGACAAAAGTATTTGTATTATTACTTAAAAGCTTAGGTTCAATCCTTAATAATATCACCTTTTCTTTTTGAGTATTTAATCTTCTATGCTTAAGGAGAATGATCGAAAATTATTCGAGTTAAATTAACTTATTATTTTTTACATTCTATTTTATACTATATAAAAATTATTTATTTTTTATATAATTTTAATTTTAATCTAAACAATCCAAATTATTATAATGATTATTGATATTACAATAAAGGATGGGATTTATAGTTGAAATATATTTATATTTAAATTTAAATAAAAAACAAATTGTTACTCTATTATTGATCTATTGAATTAGGGTCCTACTTAGGTGAGAGTGAAGTGCAAATGGCTAGCATAGGCTTTAATATGTTTGGGTGAACTAGAATGAGAGTGGTTGTTTTTCTCTCTCTATATTTCAATTTATTAACAAAAATAATTGATGTTGAATATATTCCATTCCAAAATTATTATCTTAAAAATTTAATAGGAAAGAAAAATTTAAATTATTATCCTATAAAAATTTTTAACTCACTGCCACTGTTGTTTTTACATTAATTGTAGGAATCCACCCTGAGTCTTAATTTGATTGCTATAGATATTGTTACTAGTGCAGGAGGTCATGAATTAGAGTGCGCTAAAGTGCATTATTATCTTATTTAAGAGTTATGGATGGACTATGGATAGTTCCAACTATAGTATAAAAAATAATAAATACATTATCTATATTTAAATCCATATCTAATATATTCTCTAATTTAATTTAATTTTAATTAAATTATTTAAAATTAATTTAAATTTAATAGTAAGAAAAAATATTAATTACGAAGTATTTATTTTGTCTTCGATCTTTATACTTTCTATACTTTTAAAATTTAATTATTTTTCTTTTATTTTTAAAAATTTAGTCTCTTTACTTTGATTTGAAATTGAAATCCAACTGTTAACCTATATATATTTATTAAATTTGAATAAATCACATTTTAATATTCAAAGTTTTAATTTAAAAATTACAACTTAAGTAGCAACACAAAATCAAATTTAAAAAAAAAGTCTGATAATAATATTATTGATTGGACTTTAAATTTTAGGTTGAAATATGCTGCCATATGTTCCTCTACTTTTCATAAATTAAAAAATTAATTTGAATACTTTTATTTCTAAGAATTTGGTCACTTTACTTTCAATGTTTATTACAATGTCTATTTTTTAGTTATATGGCTACCAACTGAGTATTTTTTTATTTCAAAATATTACGCCAAAAATTTTAACAAAATAAATTTAATTGTGTTAATAATTGAATTTAAATTTTAAAATATAAAAAGGGTAGAGAACTAAATTCTTGAGAATACAAAAATACGGACTAAAATCCAAATTTATAAAAAGTACAAGGACTTGTAGCATATTTTAACCTATATTTCGATCGATTCAGATAAATGGAGGACTAAATTAAAAATGTCTGAAGAGTACAAGCACGAGATATAAATTAGATCTTTTAAGAAGATATTGCAAAATTATTGTGGCAAAATCAAGTTGGAGGGTTTTTGTATTGATAGTGAAATCTTCTCAACCGGGTCCGGTTCTTTTTATAGATTTCGACATATCGGCCCAAACCCATTAAAATCTATAAACAGTAACCTCTTATTAAATCCCTTTTTCTCATTTATTTCTTATTAATTTTTTCGTTTTCCAATTACAAATTTCCTCCGATTCTCTTTCTCCTTTGTCTGTCTTCTTTTCTCGCTCGTGGGGTTTCTTTCCTTTTTTTTTTAATTCAAATTTTCTCTATATTCTCTGCTCTATGTTGTTTTATTCATTTTAGTTGATGAAATCTTATATTCAATTTTTTGGCATATAAAAATTTCCTTTTTTTTGTTATTTTTTATTTTCTGGGTTTTGTCCTTTGATCTCAAAACTTTGTTATTTGCTGTTAAATACGTCCTTTCACATCGATTCCGAGGGTTTTTTAAGGTAAGAAGTTGGTCTGATTTCTTTAGATTTAATTAGGGTTTTGTGGTTCCCCAAATTTTCTAATATTATTTCAATGCAAAACTTTTAACTTATTCCTGGTTACTTCATTCTTGATTCGGTACAATTAGTAATTACTTTTTTACGGTGCTAATATTCTTTTGTTTTTGGTGAAATATAGGGATGATGATGAAATGATGAATCAAGCTGCCAATACACAAACATTAGCTTCAGTTGACCCGAACGCTGTTGAGGTAATTTCCTTTTTGTATAGCTAAAATGGCTAAAGAAGTTGATATAAGTAATGGGTTGGGTTAAGAAAGTATTGAGATTGAATACCTAAGGTAATAGTAATTTTTCTAACGAATATGCTTTGGGATTTCAAAATTGAAAATAAAAGATTGTAGCAGAGCTTGTGATGGAATTTTTGATTTATTTAGTTAGATTTTAGCGGTTTAGGTATTTTGGTGGTGAATGGTGTAGCTTCCTGTAGTTACTTTAGCATTGGATGACAAAGATGTTGAAATCGAAAATTGAAGGTAGTAACATTGCTTGCAGATTGGGTTGAAGTGTTATGTTAGGGTTATTTGCCTTAAAACTTTTTTCGAAACAAAGAATGTTATGTGTTGTGAATTCGGTTTGAATATAGAACTCAATTAAAAGTTAAAAGGGCTTCATAATCTTAGATTAGAGATGGTATTATTGCTTGCAATGAATTTGGTTTGAAGTTCATGAATTGTTTAGTTAGGTTTTGGGTTTTTAGGCTTTCTTTTCAGGCAGAAATTTCTTGTTCTGAACTAGATTGGTTTACAGTTGGATTATAGAAGTGTTGAAATCTTAAACTGAAAGGATTTGTTTCTAATGAGTAATGAATTGTGTTTGAAGTTTCTATGTTGTTTAGATACCTTACAGTGACATTTTAGGAGTGGAGTTTTCTTGTTGTGAATTGGGTTTGAGTTTACATCAATGTTTTGTTTGAAGAAGGAAAAGTTTTTTTCGGTTTTATTTGTGTATACTGCATCCAAGTTAATTGCATGTTTTATTATTAATCTGATTTAGGGTTCTGAATTTTGAAGAACCTTATCTTAGATAAGTTATCTACTATTGTAGTAACTGGAATCTGATTCTGTTATTTTGGTTGGTTGTTGCCTTCGTATGTCATTCATTAACTTTTTTTTCTTTTTTCTCAGAACCGGTATGTTGTTAATGCAAATCAAGGGCAGACGTCTTTATATGTTCCCTCAACAACTGGTTCAGAAGCTGCATCATGGAACATGTATAGGGTAGAAAACCACTCTGCAGAAAGTGAAAGTTTTTCAAATTCCACTTACCACCATGTGCAGCACAGCGAGCCATCCTCGAGAACCGTTCAGGATGGGTCTAATGCAACATCTCTTGCCACTTCATCGAGCTTAGGAGGAACAAATACACAACCAGACTATGGTGGCTATACTTCATACTCAAATTCTGCTGGTACTTATTCACATGGGAGCGCAGGTTACCAAGGTTACTATAGTGGTTATCAGCAACAACCTAACCCCTCTTACTCTCAGCCAGTAGGAGCATATCAAAACACAGGTGCTCCATATCAGCCTATTTCCTCATTTCAGAATACAGGGTCTTATGCTGGGCCTACAAGTTATTCAAGCACTTACTACAATCCTGGTGATTATCAGACAGCTGGAGGTTACCCAAGCAGCAGTTACACTCATCAGACTACTACATGGAATGGGAGCAATTATGCAAATTATACTACTCAGCAGTATTCAAACTACACTCAAGATTCAAGTGGGGCTTATGCCGCTGGTAATGCAGGTGCAAATTCTTTGCATTATCAGCAGCACTACAAGCAATGGGCTGATTATTACAATCAAACGGAAGTTAGTTGTGCCCCTGGAACAGAAAATTTGTCTGTTGCTAGTACATCCACTCAACTGCCTCAGGTGTCTCAGGTTCCTGGTGTTAGTGGTGGATATCCCACTTCAAACAGCCAAGCCCCCACAACTTTTGCTCCACCTTGGAGGCCAGAGTCCAGTTCAACTCAAACACCATTGTTGCAGGTTTGAGTTTTTGTTGGATGCATGGTCCAGGATTAGCTGAATTCATGCATAGTGACGACTTGTTTGAGCTAACTGCTGATCTTAAAGTGTGCATTCTATCATTATTTTGTTCTGTTTGTGTTTGGGTCTTTTGCTGTATTAGTTATACATACTATTACTATGGTTGAAGGTGATTGTTTGATGTGTGCTTTTGCAGATATTTTACTTATGTTTCTATTTTGTTAGATTTGAGGTGTAGTATGATAAGTGCAGTATTTTGTTTGATTGTTATTGATCAACTTTCTGTTTGATGGGATATATATTTATATCATGGATATTCTTCTTCTTCTCAATATTTTGATAATGAATTTTGGATGCTTCCACCAGGTAAGATTTCATTGTTCCTAAGATGAAGGGATTTGGAACTTTATAAAATATACTTCCTTTCTTTGAAATGAATTAGAGCATGCTATGCATGACATATTGGGGCAAGTTTGTTACAAAGTTGGCTCCTTAGACTGACGTTCCTCTATCTGTGGTAAAATCGAGACCATTGTTAATTTTGAAACTAAAATTTCCTGTGGAATTAACCCTTTGTTGTGACTTTAAAACAATACACTATTGGCATAATTATTATTTATATACATTTTATTTTTTAGTTGGATGATGTTTTTATGGCCTAGAGTTCTATCGAGCCACAATATGTTTAGCCATGTTGTTATGATGTGAGTATGATTAGTTCAAATTCCTCAGTTCTCGCTGCCCATGGGAAGGTAGTTTTTTTTTTTTTTGCAAGGAGAATCGTTGCTCATTCTTTTCAATACTCTACTGGTGGAATCCCACTTCTGCTGCATTCTCTAACCAAAGAATGGAGTGATGTATGTACTGATAACAACATTTCTAAAGGATTTGCTTAAGCGGGTAGAGGGATAGGAATGGATTTGTATATAAACTGTTATCAAAGTAATGCTTGTTGTTCGTGCTGTGATAATAGTCCTGATTCTATTGCATGCTTCCCTTTGATATCTTCTCTTTTTATAATATTTTAATTATTTTTTATTTTTCATGAAATACTCCTGAATAAGAATGCATTTATATTCAGAAGCCTTGAGTGTCTTATATGGTACATCCAGATTGTAAGGTGGGTTTCATAGTATGGTTGGACAAGGAAAATGATAAATTTATGTAATTATATTATAGTGCATCAGGAATTTTATTATGTGCTTCTTGTTGCTATATTATGTTAATAGTATCTTTGTGGATGCCTATTACTTAATCTCTTTTTCATCTTTTTGTGCACTTTTTGGTCAGCCTGGTGCAACTGTCACTGGTGCTTATGATAGTTACCGCACACATGGGGCTCCAAGTTTTCAAAATCAGCATCCTAGTCCTGTACAGCCACATTTTGTGAAGCCTTTGGAATCCAAATCTTCATATGGTAACTTTCAGGAACAACAAAAAACTGCTTGCCCTCAACTTCCCAATTTACAGTATCCTGTGGCTCAGCAGGCACCTCAAAATTACCAACCACCTATGCAAACCGTTCAATCATTAGAGACACAAAGGGTAAGCAAACTACAGATTCAAACAAATCCCAGAATTGCCTCTAATTTGCCATTAGGTTTACCAAAATTGGACAAAGAAGGCCCCAACAACAGTGCAATAGCAAAACCTGCTTATATAAGCGTTTCCCTGCCAAAATCCAGTGAAAAAGTGTTGTCCAATGATGCAGCTGATACTGTACTTAAGGTAAGCTTTCTGATGTAATTGGATAGTTTTTTTTCTTCAAAATAAACACCATATAATTATCCTACTAAGATTTTCTATACGGAAATGAGGTGTGTAAGAAAGCTGCCTTCTGCCACCCAAGTTGAGCATCTGAATAGTAGTACCTGAAACATATATACTTTGTCTAATCTTAATTTCTTTGTTGCCTGAAGCTCTGGAACTAGATCACTCATTGTTGGCATAGTTCGTTATGAGAGTAATGATTTATTGCTCTCTTAGAAAGTGCTTGAGTGCTATAATGTTACAGGATTTGACAGCATGGTAGAATTATTTCCATGTACATTGAAAAAACTTGAACACCATTGGTCTGCAAATCAATGATGATGTGCCAGCCTGGCTGTTCTACATGCTAAATTTGGTGATAGATGCCTAGAAACTTTTTCCTGAGTTCTGAATTTGTTTTATCATGATTAATATGATTGTTTGAATAATAAGGATTATTTAGGTTTGCTGTGTCTGTAGATATATCTGGGATGCTAGCATCTGATCTGAGAATCCAGATACTTGCTTCATAGAAAGGGCATTATGAGATTCAAACTTAAATTTGTAGTTTGCAAGACGTAACTAACTTTGTTGAATTAATGTTGTTTCAAAATGTTTATATGCATGCATATTTGTCAGTGTTTGGCTGCACTTGGTGTGTTAATTGCTCATCCCCTATTTTGTGGTAGTCCTTTTATTCATTTGAGAGGCAATCTTCCTTTTTATATTTTTGGCTCCTAATACCAGATGGCTAAACTTGCTTGGTTATGCAGTGCTGAATTAAAATGCATCTTTGCAATGTGGCAGATGATGATTTAGACATAAATCACTCTTGGAAATTGTTCTTAAGTCCTTTATTCTCTTAGATTTAGATTGTATAGTTTAGTTACAAGCGCCCTCAACTGCCCCCTGCCTCCCTATGAAAAAAAAAAAAAGATTTATCATGGTTTACATATTTCAGATTTTTGAACAACGATTGATGGCTGCTTTATTGCTTTCAGGCTGGTGTGTTCCCAAAATCATTAAAGAGTTATGTTCAAAGGGCATTGGCTCTATGTAAGGATGAAAAGCAATCGGCAGCTTGCCAGGAAATCATGAAGGAGGTGAGGGCTTTCTTTTAAATAAAATTTTGGCAGCTGTTATTCTGGATTATGTGCATAATGAATTGTTTCCTTTAATTTCTCTGTTTTTTTAAAAGTTCTATTCATGCCATGTTCATCAAACATTCATTAAGAGTTTGGGTTAATGAATTCTTAATATGCTTGTAACTAAAAGTTGTTTAAATGAAGAATATAAGTGTTTCACTACAGAAATTTCATCTTTACAAATTGACAGAGCAAGGAGGCTAGCTCGAAACTTAGGATAGCCTTTAGCCACTGAGCTGACCTTGTCATGTTGATTGTCTGCATTTAAAAGAGGGTACTGGGTCCACTAGAAAGGAAGATTGAAAACAATGATTCATGTGCCTAGCTTTATGGACTGATTTTTGACAACTTTTTGACTTCCTATGTGTATGCTATTATTTTTCTTTATAAGGGATGCTATGGAAAAGGTTTTTCTGTGGTAGGATTTAGCTTTAAAGTTATCGAGATTAATTGGTGCTGATACCTACATGTTAAATGTTATATATTTTGGGATATTTTGATGTACTTGACTTCATTTTTGTCTTTTTATTGTTCTACTTGCCATAAATCTGTACTTCTCTATTTTACGCTGGATGCATGTTATGTTTTAACTTTGTCCTTCACCTCCTCCTGTCCTCTTTCAGATAATTACCAAGGCAACTAGTGATGGAACAATTCATACACGAGACTGGGATGCCGAGCCTCTCTTTCCAATACCAAATACAGATATGACTGATAAGAAGTATCTATTCTTGTTCCCTATCTAAGCTTGATTTTTTGTCTTGCTTTTATTTGGAAATATATGGCATTCATTTAGGTTCTAGTAAATAACTTGTTCTGCCTCAAGCCTTATGCCTCTCTTCCTTTCTCTTTTTATCTTCTCACAGCAATTCACAGAATTCAACCCCTGTTTCTTTATTTTCAAAGTACAAGAAGAGTCCAACTAGACGGACCAAGAGCAGGTGGGAGCCTTTAGAGGAGAAATCAGTTGACAAATTGGGTTCTCTCAACAATTATGCTGCAAAATATAGTAGCCGAGTTCCTCTTGATGAAAAGGACAGAAAGGTAAAATTTCATTCCATTGCATTTGTTCTTTTGTAGCAATTCTATGCTAGGGTTGATGCTTTTTTTGTTTTTTGGTGGTAGGTGTTTAGTGATATCATTGGTTCTTAAGGCATTGCACTTCTGCTACAAATAATTTAACGAGCTCTTTGTTGAATTATTGTGCAGCCCATAGGAGCAAGTTCTGAGGGGAAGACTGATGTTATGAAAAAGATTAGGTTTCCACAGATGGAGCAGAAATCTGCTAGTAAAACTGTTCAAAGACAAGCAAAGAGGCAGCGTCTTGCTGATGCTAGTGCTGCTGATAATGGTGATGCATCTAGTGATAGTGACAAGGAACAAAATTTAACAGCATATTATTCTGGTGCTATTGCACTAGCTAATACCCCAGAGGAAAGAAAGAGACGTGAAAATCGTTCTAAGCGTTTTGAGAAAGTGCAAGGAAATCGAGCAGAAAGTAATCACTTTAAGGCCAAAAATGCGGGCACTGGAAATCTATATGCTAGAAGGACTACTGCTTTGGTGCTTAGCAAGAGTTTTGAAGATGGTGGCAACAGGGCTGTTGAAGACATTGACTGGGATGCACTAACTGTGAGAGGAACATGCCAGGAAATAGAGAAACGATACTTGCGTCTTACTTCTGCTCCAGATCCCTCCACTGTAATCATCGATATTTATAGTTTTGTTGTCGTAATCTTTGCATTCCATCTTTTGAATTATTTAGAAAGAATGATGCGATATTTGCATATTTGAGCTTCCTTATTGATTTACAGGTAAGACCAGAAGAAGTTCTGGAAAAAGCTCTGCTTATGGTTCAAAATTCCCAAAAGAACTACTTTTATAAGTGTGATCAGTTGAAGTCTATTCGCCAAGACTTAACTGTCCAAAGAATTCGTAACCATCTAACAGTAAAGGTATATCTGATGCATAACCCCGTCTTTGGGAGAATAAGACGTGTTTATGTTGATGAGGGTTTCTTTTTTAAAACTGATAAATCCTGGATATTGTGCTGATTTTCAAGCATAATTTCACTGCTAATCAGGTTTATGAAGCTCATGCTCGATTTGCTTTGGAAGTTGGGGACCTGCCAGAGTATAATCAGGTTTGGACTTCAATTCATTTTATTATAATTTCTTTTTTGGAGTAGCTTTTGTTGAAATGTGTAATGTATAATAGTGGTTTGTTAATGGGACTAAATTCTGTCTTTACATAATTGTTATGTTTTCAGCCTTTTGTTTATCAGATGTGGCCGAATGCTTGCCCCCAAACTATAGTTATCCTTGTCTGCCAAGTTAAATGAACATACTGTGCTTTTACAAAAAAGCTGATAAAACACATGGCTAAAGTACTAAAAGAACTCTTATCCTTCTATATGCCCAATTACACCCTTTAACTGTTACTTTTGTTCTTTTTTTTTCGGCCAAAACCATTACTTTTGTTTAAGCAAGCCCTTTTTGCATGAAAACTAAAAAATAAAAAGCTGTTACACATAGGGGTTTAACTAACAAAAATAATAATTTAAGAGCTTTATTAGATAAAAATTGTACTTTGAGGGCTCAATTAGACAAAAATAATATGTTGTTATTGAGTATGGTTATCTAGAAAATTTTGAAAAGTGCAAGGGCTTTTCACGAATTTTAGCCTAAAACACACATATGGACACTAGTTAGTAGTGTGTATAACTATTGTTTGAAACAGTACCATATTGCTAGGTTTTTTCTCTTTTGGTGGCATTATTGTTGAGTAATGTTTTATGTAGCCAACACTCTTCTAGTCGGTCATATTCTCTATTTCAGTGAGATTATTGTCAGGTAATGTTTAATATTGCTAGTTCACCATACGTTCATCCTTATTTTCAGAAATTTGTGAACGAGTTGCCAAAGGATTTGAGTAGTATCTTTCTTTTTTTCCTCTTTTTGGGGCGTAATGCCATTTTAAGTCAGCTGGTGCTTAGCATTCACCATCTTGAAAGATTTGGCAACTGATATTTGATACTGAGTTGGAGATAATAAATGTAAATGTATAAAGATCTTGTGTTACTATCTTACATTTGTAATCATATTCGCTTTTCTTTCCTTTTCCTCCCATGTGGTCCAGTGCCAATCACAGCTGAAAATCCTTTATGCTGAAGGAATCGAGGGTTGCCATATGGAGTTTGCTGCTTATAATTTACTTTGTGTTATAATGCACTCAAATAACAACAGAGATCTTTTATCATCAATGTCACGGTTAGTTCTGTTGCTTTTTGATGTACATTAATTTTTCCTTAATTGCTTGAATCATTTATGTTATTATTCAGGCAATGAATTTTGACGCAGAATATCCAATTATATCTGATTTCCAGGTTATCTGCTGAAGCAAAGAAGGATCAAGCTGTTCAGCATGCACTTGCAGTTCGGTCAGCAGTGACTTCAGGAAATTATGTCTTGTTCTTTAGATTATACAAAACGGCACCTAACTTGAACTCCTGCCTTATGGGTAAAGTGTATTCTACTGGGTTATCTCAATGCTAATAACTAATTACATATATCAAAGGAGTGCTAAGGTCTTTCTTGCATTTGTTCCTTTCGCAGATCTTTATGTTGAGAAAATGAGATATAAGGCTGTAAGCTGTATGTCTCGTTCTTATCGTCCTCAAGTACCTGTTTCGTACATTGCTCAGGTGCTGGGCTTCAGCAGTGGTGTGCTTACAAATGAAGGAAGTGACGAGAAAGAGTCGGATGGATTGGAGGACTGTGTTGACTGGTTAAAGACACACGGTGCATGCCTTGTTGTGGATAGTAATGGAGAGATGCAGCTTGATGCTAAGGTATCGTTAATCTCATCCGGATAACAAACATATCTAATCATATTAAGCTTTTGATAATTAGCAATATTCCTGTCTTGGTACATTCATTAGATCCTTGTGTTGTTTAATTAGCCTGATGATCTGAGCTCTAAATAAAGCCATCAAAAGTCTGCTCCCGTGAGAAAATATCACTTCATGTCATGAGAGAATATCTTCACAGGAGCAGTCCGACTGTTCCTAATTTCAAACTTTGGGCGTTCACCATTTGCATTGCCCGTTTGTTTCCCCCTTTTCCCTGTCTCCTCAAGATACCGGAAGTTTGGTTATGCATTGCTCTGACTAGTGTTCTTAATGTGCAGGCATCATCTTCAACTCTCTACATGCCGGACCCTGAAGATGCTGTAGCCCATGGCGATTCCAGTCTGGCAGTTAACGATTTTCTGACACGGACATCATCGTAGCCTTGTTCTCCTTTTTTAAAAGTGTATTTGAAAGCATTAGTAAGACGACGAAGTGTTAAGCATTTGCCAAATCGCTATCAAAGAAAGAGTGGGAACATTTCGTAGAAGGCGTGGCAAAATCTGAAAGACTCAACATCTGACGACGTTTCCTGTACCCTAAGAAAGAGTAAGATCCCATTTGTATACCATGAAAAACTAATTCTAAAAGAACTCAAAATCCTCTCAGAAATGGGTTGTAAGGTGGCAGATTGAGAGAGAGTCGGTTGAGTTAGGCAAGTACCAATGTAGTTTCTTTTTATTGAGGTTTGTTTTCTGAAAACATAGATAGATTCATTCTTTGTTGGTGAAAAGACCGAACATAGATGTATTTCAGGAAGATGATAATAAGGAAAATTAGTCTCCCTGTTTGATATTTGAATGCTTTGGACATTGGGTTAAGTTCAGGTTTGCCTGAAAATTTTATATTTATTTTAAATAGTAAAATTTGTTTTCAAAGTTTTTAAAAAAACTGGATTGGTTCTTATTAAAAATAAATAGATAGTTTTCTTGCTTGTTAATAATAAATATTATTGAAATTTGATAAAAAATGGTCAAATCAAAGTTTTATATGAGGGGGACAATTTCTCATCACATTTCTAATAAAATTCTTACTAAACAAAAATATAATTTCTCTAAATTTTAGTATTTTCTTAATATACCAAGTATTATAATATTACATCCTAATAATCACATTTTTAACAATCACATTTCTAATAATTTTACTGGAAAAAAATGGCATGAAAACTTTGAGAATGAGAGTGTGCTCATTAAAAAATTGCCTATCAATTAGATCAAAAATCAACAAATTGATCCGCAAATCAATATGACATAAACCAATTGAACTAAATTATGTGTATTATTATATATAAGTTTTGATTTTGTGTGATTTTATACATAACCTTTTAATTTGATTTAATTTTCATAAATTACTAACAACACTATCAAAGTAGTACCATTTTATGTTGATATATTGCATACACAAACAACAATATTAATCCAATAAAAAAATAAAATGTATGTATTTATTTCTTTAAATGTGTATAATTAAATTAAAATTAAAGTTTCATATATACGTACGAATTACAATTCAAGTTTCATATATGTATATCTGCCCTAAATTAATGATTATGTATCAAACTATGCATTAGACTAAATTTCATACGTAAATTTGATATTTATCCTTTCTTACCCATTATTTTTGGAAGGTATAAATACTTTTTTCTTCTTTATTCTAAGTTGAATAGAAGCATAGAGGTAGGTGGAGAAATAATCGTTTTACATGAAAATAAAAATTTAAATTTAAAAAATGTGAAAAAATTGAGATGAAAGATAATAATATGAAATATATATATATTTAAGATAAATTATACCATCAATCACACTATTAGCATGTCAACTACAAAAACTTTCAATTTCTTACTAACATTATGAAAATTATCTAAAAAGAAAAAAACAACTTTTCCGAAATAAAATTTAGTTAAGATTTTCTACAAAATATTCTTTTTACTTTTCCTTTTAGTTGGATTTTACAAAAATTTTATTAAAATGAGTCTAAATTTGTGCTCAAGTCTAACGCAGATAAAATGTTACGATTCGAGCCCGAACCATTTGAATTAATTTTTTATATAAAATTTTTTAAAATATAACATACAACAAATACTAAAAATATTAAAAGAAATATTTTCCAATAAATTAAAAATAAGTAAAAAATATTTATACTTAAATAACACTGAGATAGATGCAACTTAATAAACAAATGCCTCTAAAATAGTAACAAAAAAAATAAAACAAGAGTTATATAATATCAAAACAATAACAACAAAATAATAGTAACATAATAGTGAAATATTAGCAAAATAGTGAAAAACAAGAGAAAACAACATATTATTTTGTCTTTTTGCTAATTCAAGCTCGGGCCGAATTTGGGCAAAAAAAGCCTTACTTGAGGCTCGATCTATTTTTTAAACTGATCTTATTTTTTTATCTAAGCTCATTTTTCGAGTCTATATTTTTTCCCAAACCCTTCCATTTTTCGAGTGACCCTTCTGACCGACCCAAGTTTACTCACAATGATTAGCATAAGAAAGATTAATATTCTTGAAATCTTTGGAATTAATTGTTAGATCTAAATAGTTTATTTATAGGAGGAAAAAGTAAAATTTCTTTTCTTATTCCTCTCCTTATTCTATTTTAAATTTTTTTATCTATTTTTTTAAATTTTCTATGTTTTTTTTTATGATTTAATCATTTTTCCCATTACTAAGTTATCTATCCACATTTATTTTTTATGCATATAATTTTTCCTTTCTTTTCCCCTTAAGTTTTTTAATTATTTGATTGTCAAGAAAGAAAATTATGCTTATTTCAATTAGTTGATAAAACTTAATCAATTTGTTATCAAATCACAGCTGTCATTGTTTTATTTATCTTAGTGTTCTAGTATAAAAAATAAAAGATTATATTCACTTTTGCGTAAATGTAATTAGCGTTGTTCATAAGTCGGGTCGAGGTAAAAATTTTAGGCCCATCTTTTAGATTAGAACCCTGCCCAAAAAATAGGCCTAAAATTTTGTCTAAACTTGACAAGAGAAAAATGCTAAAATTCGAGCCCAACTCGCTTGTATTAAAAATTTTTATATTATTATTTTTATATAAAAATAAATTTTATAAATATAACACATCGAATACACTAAACCCAACAAATTAAAAATAAATTTAAAAAATATTTATACTTGAATAATACAAAGATATGTGTGTAACTTAGCAAACAAATACCTTTAAAATAGTAACAAAATTAATAATAAAATAAGAGTTATATAATATCCAAATAATAATAACAAACTGATAGCAATATAATAGAGAAATGGCAAAACAACAACAGTTTTTTTCGGGCAAATTCGGGCCAGGTCAGGCCTGGGCAAAAAAGCTTACCCGAGGTCCGTTTGTTTAGAAAATAGACCTTATTTTTATCCAAGTTCATTTTTTTGGGTCTATATTTTTACCTAAATCCTTCCACTTTTCAAGTGACTCAGACCCATTAACAGGTCTAGATGAAACAAATCTAAAACATATTAATTACTTCCATTTTCAAAGAAATAAAATATATTCCTATTAATCACATAATTAAGATTACATCAAAGCTTTATAGAGTGACTTTTCTTATGCAAACATTTTGGACATTAACAAATGATAGACAATACAAGAAGCACATATATTTACAATGAAAATAAAAGAAAAGAAGAACTCTAAACAAGCCACATTTGTAATTGTGTTTGCTAACATCAATCTCTTTATCCAATGCCTGTCAAACAAGATTTTTCGAGTCTTTCCAAAGGATCTTGTAGTTTGAGTTGCACATCCAATGGCTAATGTATTTGCATTCTTCCTTCAAACATTCAAGAGCTAAATCAAAGCAGGGTTCACCACATTTGCAACATTTAGGATGATGAGCCTTCTGCACAGATATGAGAGTGTGCTGGTGGTCGTTTGTTATGAAGGTTCTCCCACGCTTGATAAATGGGTAATCCCCAAGAACACAATGGAGGTGTGCCGAGTTGTCACAAATTGCACAATGGTAAAACCAAGTATTGGGGCTTCTTTTTTCTTCACAGATATCACAATGATGATATCTTGAATAATCATTATCTTCATGGTATCTAAGAGTAAGAAAATGTTTGTCCCATTTGTGCCAAGCTATTTGTGGTGCCAAAATACATTGATAATGCACCGCAAAACTGCAAGTCTTGCATCCATAAATTGAAACACCATCAGTACTACCGCCACAAGCATTACAGGAGAGCCCATTAAGTTGGGGGTAAAAGTGAATAGGGTGCTTATGTCCTTGACTTTTGTAGGGCAAATGAATTTCAGCACACCTAACACATATAAGGTCATTACACATATAAACCTCACATTTGTAGGCAAAACCACTACGCATGAAACGACAAAGTGCACATTTGAAAATGCAATGTGGAATAAGGCTAAGGGGATCTTGGTGGTAGAGAGAAATAACTTGCTTCTTTTTAGGTAACTTGGCACAATATTTGTGGAGAAAGAAGTCACATTCCAAACAACCATAAAAGGAAGTCAGGATGAGTTGACTGCAGCCATCGCAATACATACGATCCTTAACTTCATCAGTAAGTACTAAATTATGTTGATGACTGAAATGTTTTATCTCTGCATTTATAATTTCTTCTCCAATTTTAGTCATTTTAGTAACGAAAAAGCTTGGATCTAAAGCACCGACGGCCGACATTGCATTAACCGTATCTTTTGACTCAATTTTGTAGTACCATCGAGCATCCTGTAGTGCACAGTTCACATGGATAATGAACTTGCACTTAGAACAATAGTAACTCCCGCTCTCCATGTTCACATCCTCGTGACAAAATCCACAATCACGTGTTGTACACTCATTGTCTACCACAAAGTAATTATGAGAAATGGGATGGTCATGCCATATGCTTTTGATGAAGCGTGGCAATGTAATGCATTTCTTATGGACCATTAAACTACATGTCAAGCAATTATAAGAAACATAGTTTCCTAAAGTGCCACATGCATCACAGTTGAATGACTGGTTTTTTAAACACCTTGTGAATGGATGTTCATGAGTACTTGGATCCTCAATAATGGGTGGTGGTGAAACACATCCAGTGTGAAGGACGAACTTGCAAATTGAACAGCAATAAACCAGCCCTTCATGTTGGGTTTCTTGGCATATTTGGCAAGGGAGATGGTCACTGTTAAATTGTAAGAATAAAGAATGGTGGCGGTGGCAAGGGTGATTGATTTCACGGGGTAACTCAAGGCATTTCTTATGTAGGTGAAATCCATAATCAGGAGAGATGTAAACAGAATCTAGTAAGGACTTTTGACATGCAACACATTGAGCTTTTTCAAGTTCTCGTGAATGGCCTTCAGAAGAGATTATTGGGACGAGGTGTTGAAGCTCTCTAAAGTCATTTTTAAGAACTTTGTATGAAAGAAAAGCACATTTGGTGTGAAAGTCGAAATTACAAGAACAATGATAAAGAAAATTCCAACATATATTATTGCAGAAACCACAGAGAGGGCTACCTTCATCATACGGAGAGCTTGCCTTAAGCTCAAGGTTATGGTTGCGATGAAAGGGATGATTCATCACATCAGGTGCCTCGGCGCAATTCTTGTCGAGATGAAACCCACATTCCATGCAGCTAAACCTTGGACCTAACACTAGCTCTCCACAGGCATTGCAATAAACCTCACTTTCATGGCTTCTCTCTTCATTGAAAATCAGAGGATGCTCATGGCTAAAATGTCGAAGAACTTCCATTTCTCTCGTATCTATGTAAGTTTGTAGGCGTGATAGTTGCTAATGATTTTGCAAAACCAAAAGCTGATATATATTCTTCAAAGTTTCATCCTTATCATTATTATACTATTTTCACATACTAATATATTATCATATTTCACAATTAATTTTATTCAAGAAGAAAAGAATTTTACTTTATTCCTTCTTCAAATTTATGTTTGTTCTAAATCCTTTTACATGGATAACCAATATCTTATTATTAATCATTTTTGCAAGAATCAATCATTTTTATATGTTTCATCCACTAATCACATATATAATAATATAATAAGTTCCAAAAGCATATTCGGACAAGTGGTGTAATTAGGGGTGAAGCCAAAATTTATTTTAGAAAAGCTGAAATTAAATTGTAATTTTTATTATAGTAAAAATTTAATTTTTAAAGAATTAAATCAAAATTTTATCATTTTAAAGGGTCAAAGTGTAATTTTTACTTTTACTATTTTAAAAATTTAAAATTTTAAAGGGCCAAAATAAATAAATTTCCATTTTAGAGGTGGCCCCTAGATTCGCCCCTAGCATAATTATGTTCTTTTATTTTTTATAGTTTTTCTTTTTTAAAGATGAGTGGATCAATTAACTTTTTCAATTATTTATTTATTTAATTAAAATTTTATATTAAACATACAAAATTTAAAATATTCACTTAAAAATATTGTTATAGATAATATATAGTTAAACAAATAATTTTTTTAAATTTCTATTTATTTAATTAAAATAGATAATAGGAATTATATGCATTTACTCATTTAAAATTATTTAAAAAAAACATAACATCTATGATTTAAAAATTTTAGGTTTGAAAATCTCAATCTAATTATTTAACCTTTTTAAATATTTAGTGAATTTTCAAATTAAAAGTATACAAATACTTAATTTCAAATATATTAGAAACATTTATGTTAAAACTTAAAATTAAAATTAAAAAAAGTTTCATTAAAAAATTATCTTAAAATAAAAATATAAAAAATTAATTTAAACTAACTATTTATTTAATTAGCATAAGATAGTTAGACAAGAAAATGTATATTGTTCTACAAACATAAGATCTCACGGGTTAATTTTAAATTGTTTAAAATAGATTCACCTTAAATTCATTCCTCTTGAATGATAGATACATTCATGCTCCATATGAAGCGGATAGCTGAATAAGGATAACCTCACTGTTATCCTGACAAAATCTCTGGCTTGCAGCTTGTGCTAAATCGTTGCCCAACATAATGGTACTTGGTGGTTCCTTATGGTACTCACTAGACATTTGACTCTGACGGATACTCCCGCTTTTCTGGTTATCGAAGGGTTTAAGAAAAACCCTTCTCGTAGCCAATAGATGTCAGTAGCGGATTTAAGGACCTGAATGGTTTATTACAATTTGAAACCCAAGCTTTTTTTGAACGTTGGCTATTTAAATCGAGACATGATGGAATGGAAATCCTTGCATCATAAATCAATTCCCCCCTAAATTCCTTGTCGGTTAAGTTTCTTTCTGAACCCTAAGTCTTTTTTCTCCCATTCCTTTCTTCCTCTTCCTATTCTGTTGCTGGAGTTTATCCTTCCTCTATAGACTTTACCCGGTTTCAAGGTAATTCTTTAATCTTTTGCACATACTTCTCATTCCCTTTTTAGCATGTCTGGAATCGTACAAGTGTCAGGAGGGACGGCTAGGGGTTACGGGCACTGTAGCCAAAGGAGTCATCGGAGAAGTTCTTCGGTTGCAAGCGGTAATGATCCACAGTCCCAAGAGACTAGTACTTCAACAATGACGCAGTTATATAGTTTCCTAATCACCTAGGAGGATATGGTAAATTATTTGGCAGCCTGGGGTATCCGGTTACCAAATTTTGCATATCACTTTGAAATCGTTAATGGGGAGAGACGCCTGAGTATTTCCAGCGAGGGTTTCATACTGTCTCTCTACCTGTTAGAGGCTGACTTCCCCCTTCCATTACACCCTTTCTTTTACACAGTCATTGAAGAATACAGAACTGGGCCAGGGCAGCTGACCAGTTTATCCTGGTGGACACTAGTGCCGTACTTCCTAAGCTGCAACATCTGGAATGAGCCACCCATGATTGGCTTATTCCAACGCTTCTATCGTTTGAAGGTCCAAACTTAGAGGCCCTCAGCTGGGATGATTTATTTCAATGTTCGCAAAGGCTGCGAATCCATGCTCAGTAATTTGGCTTCCAACCTTTGCCTAAACCGCAACAAATTCATCTTGGTGAGGAGTAAGCTCCCTAACGGGTTCGGTTTCTCTGGATTGCTGTGAAGCAAGTTGAAAGGTTGAGTCCGGGACGCACTCTGGAATTGAAAAAACTCATCACCGTCCAAAATATCTTCTGCTACTATTTAGAGGGAAGAAGCCCAAATAGTTGGCGGACAACTGATCTTTATCTTGGTGTGAGTCCTAGGATAGTATAGTTCGCTAAAGAGGCGTGGCCATTAGGGGTCAATAACGAGTTAGCTTAGGCGCTTGTTGGAAGAAGCAGGGAGCCCCTAAATTTCTTTTATATCGTTTGCAATGTACCTCCCTTCCACTGGTCCACTTCCTCGTTAGGATTCAGAGGTGAGTCATCAGGTAAATATTTAACTGAGAATGTTGCTGATCCCTCTTTTGATACTGCAGGCCCCAGTCTTTCCTCACTCCCATCACAACCTTCTCAGCCTAAAGTTATGGATGTGGAGGCGCTAATGGAGAGTGCACAACAGACTGTGGAAGCTACCGACGCTAGGATTTAGGCGGGCAGTAGTAGCTGCAAGAGGTCAAGATCTGAAAGGGACTCTGATACGAGTCACAAAAGCCCAAATTCTTGAGGGCAAGGCCCAATAAGAAGATTCCAAGCCCAATCAAGAAATCCACCCATACTTAGTTGAAAATCAGACCAAATTGTCAAAGTGGCCCAAGTTGTAAAGTTTTATTTTTATTTATTTATTTATTTTACTTAGTTTAAATGTTTATCCAAGAGTCCCAAATAAAAGACACTTGGCCGAATTTCCATATTAAAATAATTAGGAGTTTTTTTTTTAGTTTTAGTTTTAGTGTTCTAATTAAATTAGGAAAACATTTGAAAGGCCTATTTATATGGCTTGGCCAACCACCCTACATTACATTACAATTACATTGAAAATTTCAGATTTGATTTGAGTGAAAATTCTCTTTGAGTTCTTCAAGGATTTTCTCTTGAGTTTTCCTTAGAAGTTGTTTTAACAATCTTTTTGATTGTGGGAGCCATCTTCAACCTTCTTCTTGCCATTGATATTCTTTGGAGGGGAGATTAGAGCCGTTTGAAGGGAGTTGTGAGATCTTTCGAGATTTCAAGGCTTCTTAGGACTTATCTTTTAATTTCTTACTGTCAATTCTTTCTTTATTTCTACTTGTGCTGAATCATTATCTAATCTATTTTCTGTTCTTATTGTGTTTTCAGCCTTTTTCTATCTTAAGGAATCAGCCCAAAAATCCCCAATTTCTAGGGTTTTTCCATACTCGTTTTGGGTGAAATTAGATTGTCGAAATTTGGGGAAAACTATCTTGGTGTTCAATTGGGCAGAATCACAATCTCCTTGAGGGTTTCAAGAACCCTAACACTTATTTCTATTCTCAATTTGATTCTTTGCTGATTTGGAGATTTTATTTCAGATCTAAAAATTTAAAAATCTAATCTTTTAATTTTCTGTTTCGTTTCAGATCTGATTGTTTAGGGTTTTCGTAGGAGTTTCTCGTGACTTGGCAACTCGATCTTGGTCCGCGCGCAACCCCGTATCATTTGGTATCAGATTTTGGACGTTTTGGGTGTTCTTGGTTGATTTCTAAACTGATCTCTATTTTTTAAATTACAAACAGCAGTTTTACCCAGAAAAATTTTCGAAAAAAAATTCATTTGAGTGGGTAAACGTTTTCTGATTGATCTGAAATTTTACATACATATTTTTGGCACTGTTATTGAATATACAAAAATATTTCCCGCAAAAAAATAAGTCGAAAAAGTCAAAAAATTGAAAAAAGACGAAATTCAATAAAAAATTAAAAAAATATCCAGCGGGTTGAATTTGGTGCCCAAATTTTCCAGATCAAAAATCCAATATTTGAAGACATTCCAGATTTAATTTTGTGATTTTTTGAGATCAGGAACACCTCAAACGAAGTTGTCAAGTTACTCCGCAGTTTTTCGGGTTTTCTGTTTTCAGCAAATTTTATTGATTCTTAGCTGTAGGTTTTCATTTGTTTACCTTTATTCTTCCTTTACGTTATCTAACACCTTCTTGGTTCTTGTGTTAGTAGGATTTAAACGTGTGCACAACTTCTTCCTCGGTGCAACACGAATCAATTGGTGTCTCGTCAGTTTTTGGCATCCTAGTGCAAATTAGGATTCTTTGGTAGTTTGGTTCACACTCTCTAATTGGTTGATATAAACTCTGATAAAGAACTCACAAGATTGAATTCGACCTCATTGAGAATTTGATTTTTCTTTTTGAGTGATTAATGGTGAGGTTTGCTAACTTTTATTTTTGAGTGTTGAGTGTTTATTTTTTATAGGTTTTGAAGATGTCTAAAGGTGATAATAATGATGCACTTATGAAAGTCCAACAACAGTTAGACAGACATACTGCTGCAATCACACAAATAAATGCTACACTTCAAGCATTGAATACTACTTTGAATGAGGTACGAGTGAATCAAAAACATCAATATCGAGATCCAATTAAGAAAGATAGGGATAACCAGCCCCATAGGTGCAACCCTCAACGTGTCCCTAGAATGGATGATGATTGTCATGATCATGGACAATCATCTTTGGCAAAACCAAAGAGCGAGCAGCAACGAGAACATCTCTTTCATACTCGCTGCCACGTACAAGGTAAGCTTTGTAGAGTTATTATTGATGGTGAAAGTTGCTCGAACATAGCCAGCACGACGATGGTGGAAAAGCTTTGCTTAACCACTACCAAGCATCCACAACCTTATCAACTACAAGGGCTTAGCAACGAAGGCCAATTTAGGGTCACTCAACAAGTGCGCATCGCCTTTTCTATCGGTAAGTATCAAGACGAAGTTGTGTGCGACGTAATGCCTATTCAAGCCTGCCATTTGTTGCTAGGAGAACCATGGCAACTGGATCGAAAAGTCACTCACGATGGTCGTACCAATAGGTATTCTTTCAAGCATCAAGGAAAGAAACTTACCTTAGTGCCGCTCACTCCGGAACAAGTCCATGAGGACCAAATCAAACTGAGAAATTCTGTTAAAACAAGTGAGGAAAAAGAAAAAGAGAATGAAAAAGAGCAAAAAGAGATTGAGAGTGAAAAGGAATGTGAAACAGAAAAGAAAATTGAAAAAGAAGTTGAAGAAAGAAGAGAAAATGAGTTAGAAAAAGAAACAAAAGAAAAAGACGAGGAAAGGCTAGTGAGGAATGTTTCCACTAACCAAGATATGAATTTTTCTTGTGTTGCTACTTTTCAGGTTCCCGAAAGATCGAAAGATAACTTTCAACTTCAATACCTCTCAAATGAAAGACGCTTTCATACGATCAACTTAAGCAAAGATGAAATCACACTACATGATCTCGAAGGTAAGCGAGGTAAGGAAATTTTAGAAACCGAGTCCAGTGCAGATTTGAAAATTATTGATAAAACTTTTGGTGACTTAGTTCTTAAAAGATCCCATCATTTTGATCCGATTAATTGTTACTCTTCGATTGTGGTTGATAAAGTCATTACGAAAAGAAGCGTGATTTGTTATTCTCTTGATTTACCTTGTGTAAAATCCTTGAATTTGTCCAAATCTGTTTTGGAGAATAAGGTAACGAAATTTGCCAAATTTGTTTTCAATTTATATTCTTGCCTTAAACAGTTTATGTGGTTGTACATGAAGTTTGAGTTCCATTTGACAAAGGTTAACTCAACAACGGAGATTCGACTACACTATGCCCCCGATGAACGAAGGTTTGTTTTAAATGAAAAAGGTAAAATCGACCCTTATTCTTTTGCTTATCGAGGTAAGATGCTTGAAACCTTTGAAACACTTTTGTACTCCTCGGATAGTGATAAAGATCGTGTTGATGAACACTTAGATCGAAACATGCTTGACTGTCCTATTTTATTTATTGATGATCTATCTGTTTTGATGGTTGATAAAAAGATTCTTGTTTTTGATAATGCATGTGTGAGTGAATCTATAGACCGTCGATTAATGCATGGTATGATTATGCAACTCTGTGAACCATGTAAATCTTTTCAAATACCTACTTGTGACGATTATGTTTACCATTTGATTTATTACTCGCAATTTATTCATGGTTTGTGGGAACAATGTGAGACGACTGAATGCCTTAAAACATGTCCATCTTTGTTTCAAATATTTGACGAGGCAGTGGTGAGTAAATTAGATTGTTTGCATGGTAATCTGAATCTGTCCATTCACATGCGTTATACCTGTTCTGTTATGCTTATGATTGGACTACAAGCTTGTTTCCGTTGCTATTTACTATCTCATGGCTATTCTTTTCAGTGGACTCAATTGCCATTAGTCCCGTTCGATAGAGGAAAGTCGAGTTCATTTGATTTTTCAGATTCGAGGACGAATCTTTTTGAGGAAGGGGGGAATGATACGAGTCACAAAAGCCCAAATTCTTGAGGGCAAGGCCCAATAAGAAGATTCCAAGCCCAATCAAGAAATCCACCCATACTTAGTTGAAAATCAGGCCAAATTGTCAAAGTGGCCCAAGTTGTAAAGTTTTATTTTTATTTATTTATTTATTTTACTTAGTTTAAATGTTTATCCAAGAGTCCCAAATAAAAGACCCTTGGCCGAATTTCCATATTAAAATAATTAGGAGTTTTTTTTTTAGTTTTAGTTTTAGTGTTCTAATTAAATTAGGAAAACATTTGAAAGGCCTATTTATATGGCTTGGCCAACCACCCTACATTACATTACAATTACATTGAAAATTTCAGATTTGATTTGAGTGAAAATTCTCTTTGAGTTCTTCAAGGATTTTCTCTTGAGTTTTCCTTAGAAGTTGTTTTAACAATCTTTTTGATTGTGGGAGCCATCTTCAACCTTCTTCTTGCCATTGATATTCTTTGGAGGGGAGATTAGAGCCATTTGAAGGGAGTTGTGAGATCTTTCGAGATTTCAAGGCTTCTTAGGACTTATCTTTTAATTTCTTACTGTCAATTCTTTCTTTATTTCTACTTGTGCTGAATCATTATCTAATCTATTTTCTGTTCTTATTGTGTTTTCAGCCTTTTTCTATCTTAAGGAATCAGCCCAAAAATCCCCAATTTCTAGGGTTTTTCCATACTCGTTTTGGGTGAAATTAGATTGTCGAAATTTGGGGAAAACTATCTTGGTGTTCAATTGGGCAGAATCACAATCTCCTTGAGGGTTTCAAGAACCCTAACACTTATTTCTATTCTCAATTTGATTCTTTGCTGATTTGGAGATTTTATTTCAGATCTAAAAATTTAAAAATCTAATCTTTTAATTTTCTGTTTCGTTTCAGATCTGATTGTTTAGGGTTTTCGTAGGAGTTTCTCGTGACTTGGCAACTCGATCTTGGTCCGCGCGCAACCCCGTATCAGACTCCTTCAAAGTTGAGGAGGGTAGTGGCAATAGATTAACCTGCCACAGGCCGGGCAAGGAGCTAATCTTTTCGGAGAGTGAGTCCCCTGTTCCTCCTTCAGCCATCCCCGAGCTTCCTACTGAATTCGTCAATGCTGAGGACCCTCCTACACCCACTTCGACGCCTTTTCCCGCAGGTTTAGGTTTAAGCACTCCCTGCCAAACTTCCCATACTCCCCTGATTAGTGCCCCTATTACACTCCTCCTTCAGGCGAGGTCCAAACCTTCTTCTCTTAGCGTAAACATGTTGGTGTGGTATAGTATCCTTTCTCTCCCTTTGTGGTCCAACAGAAATAGGACAGGGAGTTGTCCTAAGAGTTAAAGGAGTTCACTTATCCTTCCTCCCCCTCCGATGATGTTCACAAACCCACTCAACCCACTCTTTCTAAGTTGGTGGGTTCCTTCTCCATGTTGGCAGCAGAGTGTGGACTCAGAGTTGGACCCTTCAGAAGGCTTGTGTTGAAAATGAAGCTAAGTGGGCAGAATCTGAGAGGACCATTTTTTCTGGCGAGCAATCTCTTAGCCAACTTCACCAGTCATATGAAGCCTTTGTCTGCCAAAACAATGAGCTCACAAAGTCCGTCTCCACTTGGGA
Organism: Gossypium hirsutum; assembly: GCF_007990345.1. Classification (NCBI taxonomy): domain Eukaryota; kingdom Viridiplantae; phylum Streptophyta; class Magnoliopsida; order Malvales; family Malvaceae; genus Gossypium; species Gossypium hirsutum. The sequence continues at coordinate 112,291,833 of NC_053433.1, forward strand.
GACCAAATACCAGCAGGCCCGAGCAAATTTATTAACTGAAGTGGCATGTCATATTAGATAAAAACGTTGATTGTTAATTGATTTACTATTTCCATCAATTTTAGTTTTATTCGAAATTTTTTCAATAATGAAAACAAAATAGTTATATTCATATTAACTATATTTAATAATGACAAAAGTACCATGAAAACTCTTATATGAAAAATTATATTATATTTTACTCTCTATTAAAAAGTACATTAGATCAACTGATCTTTCTATTAAAAAATTCATCTATTTGGTCTTACATCACATGTCATTATTTGATTATACCGTCAACTACACTAACTTTTAATAGTACAATTGGATGAAATTTTTAATAGAAAGAACTAATTTACTTTTTAATCTAATGTAAAATGATTAATTAATCTATTTTTTAAATAGAAAAAAACAAAATGTAAATCGTATTATAATTTTCCTCAATAATACTTTTACCATTGAATAACTCTGTCTTTTTCCATGCTAAAGATTCTATTCCTCTAAAATAATTTGATATTAATAAGAATTTTTACTAACCCACTTTTTTCCATGCTAAAGATTCTATTCATCGATATTAATAAGACTTTCACGGTTCTTATGAAGAGAATAAGAACAGGTTTGAATATTTTATTTTAAAAATTATAGGTATAATGTGAAAACAGAAAAAGACTTTTAAGGGCATATATGCTGATAACTGTTTACAGTTTTGAGGTTTTATGAAGATAGATAGATGGATAAATGAGTCCATTTCTTGTGGGTGTATAATACAAAATATCCAAGCAACCAAGAGAAACCTTATCAAAGTATTGAGTGAATTACAGTAGAGTTTCCAGAAAATATGAGCCATTCCAGTCAAAAATCTACTGTACATAATCTACAAACAACTGAAGATCAGCAGCAATCAACTGAAGAAGATCACCAGCATTTGGTTCTGGAAAAATTTGATGATCCGATTCATTCGAGGATACATGAGCCGCAAGTAAGCATCTCGGCAAAAAACAAAATAGCTCCATCAAAACCCCCACCCCCGGCAGCTGCACCCTTGGTGGCACATCTGGAACTGCACAATCTACATGATGAACAACCGTTGCCAACCATAATAGAACCATCATTCAAATCAATTCCTCGATCGCCATCCTCGCCAGCTTCACATGCGGGGGCATATCCGTATCCACACTTTCCACTAGATGAATCACGAGGATATCTGCAATCTACGGTAGCTTCACCGGTGGTGGGATATCTGGATCCGAAAGGATTACCACAAGTTCCTGAAAAAGTATCACCACCTGCATCAAATCTTCCGCAACACGACCTGCATCCCAAGGAAGTTTTGCTACAACCGCCATCAGAGCCGCCGTCGTCGCGGCCTTGTTGTGCTTGTATCATCTTATGAAAACCATGGTTGATCTTAATCTCATCAAGTTTGATATCAACTTTTTTATGATCCATTTGCAGTAAGTTCTCATTTTAAATTTATCTTGTTTTTGATGAATTATAATGCATGAAGTTTGTTTTGCATTTCAAAGAAATCATTATGTTTTGATCAAATAAGGAAACTCTGAATTTAATGAAACTATGAATTACTCTTAAAAAGATTTGATTAATGATAATAATTAATTTTAATTTATAAGATCATATTTGTTCTTTATATAATGTTTACAATTATTTTTAACTTAACTTTTAAACAGAAGGGTAATGTATTTCATTACACTTAAATTTATATTTTTTTGTATTTATAATAATATTTATATTAATCGAGTTAACAGCGAAAGATGTTTAAGAGAATCTGTAAGCTTTTACTTTACTTTGCAGCAATGACGGAAGTAATAAGAATTAGATGTAGACGGTCAATTTTCTATTTCATCGGTTGAGCTCTCCGTTCGTAGAAAACAAAATATTAAAGAATAAAGATTTAATTGCACTAAATATCCCTAAGTTATGATCCTGATTTTAAATTAATCCTCAATATTTAAAGTATTCTAATTACATTTTTAAACTATTAGTGTTATATTAATAATGCCTGCTATTATTAAAATCGTTAATTTAACTATTAAATGAGACGTTGGATTCTATGCGACATAATTTAAAATGAAAAATCTAAAGAAAAATGAATTTTGTAAAAATCTTGTTTTGAGGTTTTTAAAACTTTTACAAAAAATATCATTCACTCACTCTTTTATGCTTGTACTTTATTTTTGGTTTTTAGTTTTAAAAGTTATTTGGCAATTCTTTTACTTTTCTTTAAAATTTTAATTTTACATTTGTCAAGTAAGATTATACACGTCATTTAATGGTTAATTAATGGTTTCAACAATAGAAAGACTTGATTGATATAATATTGATAGTTTGAGAATGTAATTAGAATATTTTAAAGTTTGAGGACTAATTGATGGTCATAGTTTGAGGATGCCCGATGCAACAGATATGAGTAACAGATATGAGCCAAAATAATGAAATTTAGTTTTCCCGAAAAACCTTGATCCGTTTCTATTTTTGGTTAAGATATGCCTCAACTCCCTATACTCTTCATTAGGGATGAGTAAAACTTGATTTGATTAATTTTTTTTCGAATTTCGAGTTAATCGAATCAAGTTATTCGAATTTTTTGAGTCATCTCGAATAAGCAATTCGAGTTCAAGTCGAGTTGAATTTTACAATTTGAATAACTCGAATAATTCGAATAATAGATTGATGTAAATACCCTTTTGGTCCCTATCAATTTTGAAAATGAATAAATTGGCCACTCTCAACAAAATTACAAAAAAATTCAAAATAATTTTTAAAAATTCAAAATATTTATAAAATTTAAAAATTTATATATATTTTTAAAAAATATAAAAAATTTTAAAAAAATTCTAAAGAATATATAAAGAAAGTTAATTTTTTTACAGTTTTCTAAAATAATAATTTTGAGGACTTAAATAAGTTAATCAATGATTCAAGTTTATCATACTAAAATATCTTATTTTTTTCCCCTTATTTTGCTTTGAAAAAGTTTTCAAATATATATAGTTTCAAATTTATATGTTATAACATGAAATTAGTTATACTGTAACAAGATTTTAATTTGACATATTTAATTTTTTAATTTGACTCGAACAATTTGACTTGAATTGAATTTTATTTCACTTGACTCAATTCGAAAAAAAATTCAAATCGAGTTAGGATGATAAAGTAGGACTTGTTAAGTTGATTAACTCAAAATTTTTTCATTCGATCTGATTGAAAGCTCACCCCTACTTTTCATTCATTTGGAATTTAATTTATTTACTTTTTATATTTAAGAATGCACGTCCAATTATTAATACGATTAAAATCCTTCTCTTAATTCGAGTCCATTGCAACACTATTTCTTTTGTTACATAGTGATATTTTTATTAGTTCAAAAACATCACACTCAAAGTGCATACATGTATGGATATCAATTCATCAGTACCCTTGCCTTTGTTTGTTACAACCCAACAATTCAAATCTAAAATCTAAATAGAAAATGGCTTAAATGAAATCATAAGACTTTTTATGTTGTACACTTTTCTTTATTTCCCTGAGATTATAGTTTAATTGGTCAGAGCATCACCCTGTTAAGGCAGATGTTGCGAGTTCAAGCCCTATTAGTACAGATAGATAAAATTTTTAAAATACATCAATTGATCCCTCCGTTTTCTGTCAAAGGGGATACAAATGACAGAATTTCATTGTCGAACGATATCTTTATCCTATTTTTTTTATTTTTTCCTCACTAGACTTGTCCTTGGGCCAGGCCAAAGCCCACCCAAAAAGTAGGAAGGTTTGAGAAAAAATATAGGCCTGAAAAATGAGTTTGGGCAAAAAAATAAGACCTGTTGAGAAAATGAGTTGGGTCTCGGGTAAGGTTTTTTGGCCCGCTTGAATTTTCAAAAAAATTATTGTTTTATTGTCGTTTTTCACTATTTTGCTGTCATTTTACTATTATGTTACTACTATTTGGATATTATATAATTCTTATTTTATTGTTAATTTTGCTATTATTTTAGAGACATTTACGTGTTAAATTGCACCTATCTTGCTTAGGTAGATAGTAGCAATATAATAACAAAATTATATTAAAATAATAGCAAAACAACAACAGGAAAAAAACTGCCTTTTTTGACCCGAGCTCGGGTCGGCCTGGCCTAGCTCGAATATACCAAAAAAAACTGCTATTATTATTATTATTTATTATTTTGCTACTATTTTACTACTATGTTACTACTATATTGTTGTTATTATTTGGATATTATATAACTTTTATTTTATTGTTAATTTTGTTACTATTTTTGTAACGTCCCCCTACCCGAGACCGTTGCTGGAGTCAAGCAGGAGACATTACAAAACTTATCTTAGCACTTAAATAGTTTTCGTAGTAAACTATCCATCTGCGTCACGGTCGCTAAAAAAATCATATCTCGAGTTACGAAACTAGAAATCCAATTCCGTAAATTTTCCCTGAAACTAGACTCATATATCTACTTACTAATTTTTTTTCTAGAATTTTTGGTCAGGCCAATTAGTACAGTTTATTAGAAAAAGTCTCCCCTATTTCAGGGTTCGGCTACTCTGACCCTTGTGCACTACGAATCAAATTTCTTCCTGTACAGAAATCCAATGACTATGCCATTTGTTTCAATTAAAAATAGACTCAATAAGGAATCCATACATATAAAGTTTGAGTCCTAATTCTTAATACACAATTTATGGTGAATTTCTAAAGTCAAAACAGAGAATCCAGAAATTATTCTAACCCTGTTTCACCAAAACTTAAATATCTCATAAAATACAACTTTTTTACCTATTTTGTTTCTTCCATATAAAAATAGATTCATTAAGCTTCAATTACATATTTTATTTATTATCTAATTCACTTTATACTATTTTTGGTATATTTTCAAATTTGGGCTACTGTTACTGTCCAAATCTATTTTAGTATAAAATGTTGATAACTAAGTTTATAACATCTTCATTTCTTCTCTCTACAATATTTACCAACACTTCCTCTTATTACTCTTCACTAACATATCAAAACATACCATATTTAAGGTTTTGGTAACATTTACAAAACATACCAAAATATCACTTAACAACTTAGATACTTTCGAAATGACCAAAAGACATCCTAGGTACAATGCCATTTTCCAAAAAGATAGAAACTTCACCAATTTGAGTTCGGGGATCGGCTTGTATGCTGAGTCCTTATACTTTCGTACCTAGCCTGCGCACGGAAACAAACCGTATGCTGAGAATACTCTCAGTGGTATTTCTATAAACAATAGCTTAATCAACTTTAAAATATGGTAATTCAAACACATTATTGCTATTATTCAATATCAATCAGTACTTTAATAATCTTTACTTTATTTACCCTTATTAACATAACTCGGACACTAACGGATACACAGATCCAACCCACACTCCGGGATAAGCACATAGTGCTTCATCGAAACAAATCCAGAACTTTAACATTATAGTACACAAAGTACTTCATCGGAACAAATCCGGAACTTTAACAGTAGTCGACACATAGTGTCTCATCGACTCAATGTCGGAATATCCCAATACTTCCAATTCCTATGACATGTCAACTATATCCGACTAACACGACACTGTTAATAGGGTATTCAAAATCACATTCATTTCAATATGGTAAAAAATACTTACCTCATTCACATATTCATACAATATCAATATCAAATATAGCAATAACGATTAAGCTCGGTTTATAGAAATACAAACCACTATTTATCGAATTTAATCGATATCTTCGTTCACTTTCTCTTTTCCCTTCTTTGATGACGTATCCGGTGCTACGTTTGCTATTAACAATCATACAATTAAAATCATCAATATACTAATTCATAAAACACATTTTCACTTTCTATCGAACTTTTACAAAAATTCCAATTTCGTCCTTTTTCCATTACTAATCTTTTTTCTTTAACTTAAGCTTCATATTCTCTTTAATCAACTCATTAACAATTTCTAACTCATAAAATTCATTATAAAACATAAATTTTGAGCTCTATTCAACTTAATCCCTATTTAAACTAACTTAGAATTCTTTTAATAAATCACTCAATTTTCACTTCTAACTTCAATTTCTATCAATTTAACCCATAAAACCTCAATTTATTCAACTAAATCAATATCTAAAAATTTTCTATTTTTCTTCATTTTAACCTCATACATGTAGAACTTTGAATTAGGCATCCATAAACATAAAAATTATAAGAAAATAAGCTAAAACATCTTACCAATCAAGCTTTAGGGCCTTAATCCTCAAATTTTCCTTTTCTATTTCTTTCTTTCTTTCTTTCTTTCTTTCTCACGTTTGCTCTCTGTAACTCTTTCTATCTTTCTTTCTTTTTTTTTAACTTACTCATAAATCTATATTCAATATAATAATATTAATAATATAATATTATTCTAATAAAATAACTTAATCTATAAGAAAAACTACTTTAACACATTTAATATCTTTACCAACTATTACACATGTTATATCATACATTCACACACATGACACTTAGGGTCTAATTGCTAGATTAGTCCCTTTACTAATCTTTAATCTATAATTAAACTTTTATACCGTATGCAATTTAGTCCTTTAAACTAAATTCAAGCTACTTCACTTAATTAAACACTAAATAACCATTCAACTATAATTCATAAATATTTCTAATAAATATTCATGAATTAATTTCACGGAAACAGTACTCAAGACTCAATTTTCGATACCGTAACTTTCGGTTCATTACAATTTTAGAGATATTTGCTTGTTAAGTTATATCTATCTTAGTGTTATTTAAGCATACATATTGTTTTTTAATTTATTTTCAATTTGTTGGGAAACATTTATGTTAATGTTTTTAGTATTTTCGATGTATTATTTTTTTAAATGATATAAAAAATTAATACGAGTGGGCCGAGCCTGAGTTTCAACGTACATTTTAATCTAGGTCGAGCTTAGGTAAAATTTTAGGCCTATTTTTTGGGCCAAGTCAAGCCCGCGCCTAGCAAACAGGCCTCTAGTAGTAACATCATGAAATTTTTTTTAAAAAGTATTCCAAATTAATCTCATATTTTTTAGTAGCTGAACAAAATAACAAATTATTGATGGAAAATCACGTAATCCATGCAAATACTTTTAACCATCAGGAAAAGAATAATAAAGGAGGACAAGAAAAAATTGATCAAAATAACCCTTCAAAGGTTATTAAAAATTAATGTTATCGATGTGGTATAAAGGGATATTAGTCATGTACTTGTTGTACATTTAAACATGTAGTGAAACTTTATCAAACATCTGTTAAAAAAGAAAGTAAAAAATATTGAGATAAATTTTACATTCCAAAATGATGAAAAAGAGACTAATTTTTTAATAAAAAATAAAGATATTTATCATGATACTAAAACTGACCATGCATAAAAGGATAATATTTTTAATGGACTTAATTATATAACGTATCAAGATGTGATAGATTTTTTTGAGAACGATGAAGTCAAAAATTTTAAAAAAATTGATATTATGTTAATATTTTGTAGTATTTATTATGATGTGTTTTTTTGTCCGTGAAAAATATGATTTTCTTTGATTCTTTAGTTAAAAAAATATTATAAATAAAATTTAACTAAAAAAATAAAAATTAAATTAACAAAAGATATTATATATTAAAGATTAAATTTAGTATTATGTGTTAAATCTATAAACAATTAATTGTCTTAAACCATTAATCAATTTTGAGGTGATGATTTTATTTTCTTAAATTTTTATAATCTTATTTTAGATATTTTTATTCATTTTTATGCATTTTTTTAAAATTATGTATTTTAAATAATTTTACATTTTAAACGTTTTTAGAATTTCTTTTTCTATTTGTTTTGGATATATTTATGATCGTGATTAAATTAATAGAATATGTAAAGTTGAGACTTAAATTTATTGTATTTTTTAAAATTAAGATAAAATTGATAGAATTTATAAAGGTTAATAGGATAAATTTGTTATTATAAAAAGGCCATTTCATTAGTAGTTTAGCGTAAAAATAACCAAAATATCAAATATCGATAATGTTAGTGACTAAAAAAAACACGCTAATACTTAAGTGATCGTACTATTGTAATTTACCCATAAATTAAATTAGTGAAAAATCACACTGCAAATCAAGAAGCCAAATCACCATCTTAGATCGAGAAATAGAGATAGAGAAACAAGCTCAAAAAGAGACACAATTATCGACCCTTACCACATTTACCTTGGTTGGTGCAGAAAAAATGAGACGATTGCGTGGATAATTCTCATTAAAGGACCAAACGAGCGTAGATGGGCAACTTCTAAAGGAAGAATTCAGCATCAAGATGGGGTGACGAGGAAGTTACTAATGTTGCGAGTTGTACTACCAATAATTTTACAAAAAGGCATAAATTCTTGCATACTTAAAAGTGGAGGATAAGCTGGTAAGTAAGATCATTTAGAGAAAACATATTTCGTTCCATTAGTCACTCAAATTAATTTTGGACGGCATACACATATATTAATCCAAGAAAAAGGAGGAGAGACTATCTTGGGCAAATCGAAAGGCAAGATAAAATCTTTAGTAGAATCTTATGAACACATGCGCGTTACAAGAATGTCTAGTACATTTTAATACGGTGGCTTATAGTAATTAATTTTATAATTGAATTTGATATTATAATTGTGTTGAGGATTGATCCGTATAAATAACAAGATAGTAAAAGTAGAGAAGAACGAATATAAGTATTTTACATGAAAATCTTCAACGAGGAAAAAACCACGGGCAAAAGAAGCTTCACTTCTTACTAAATTAGTAAACAAATGAGAATACAATATGGAAAAAATTAACTGAAATGTATTAAATGTATATTATCTAAAACCTCAGATACAAAGCTCAAAATCACAAAAAATAAAAATCAGTAAACAAAATCCTAGATCTTATAGGGTCCTCATAAAGGGATATAAAATATTCTCTATAATTACCACAAAACTTTCATTAAAACTCATATGAGACTACATCTTATTACCTTAAAAAAATGTCCTTATTGATTGGTATATTGAAATAGGGATACAATGTCCTTTAAGTAAACTTATAGATTAGAGTTCTAATATACTAAAATATTCTTAGTAGTACAACTAAAAAAAGATAACAGAGTTAAGAGAAGAATAGAGACACACCCTACACAGTTTGTTATTTTTTTCTAATATGAACCGGTCATGCTATTACTGAAAGAACCTGGAAACAAGCAAACAAACATAGTGTCCTTCGCCATTAAATGCAGGTGCACATGCTACGAAGCAAAACAACCCAACAAACAAAAGCAGAATACAAAAGAAAACCAAAAAACAGAAAAGAAAAGCAGAAAACAAGCAGCTGAAACCCTGCAACAACCCCAGTTGCGCACGCATGTCCAGTAAGGCCAAACCACCGTCAGAAACAGTTCGCGATACACGATCCATGGTGAAGCTACAACAAAGCTTGCCAGTAAGATAACCAATCTGGTCGAAACAGAACTCGAAGAATGCCCTCCATCAGAAGCAGGCACAGCCCCGACGATCTTTTTCCACCTACCCCAGCACAGACTCCGGCCCATCCTCCATCCAAATAACATCCCGTCAGGAAACTCTAACGAGCTAGCAGATGGGCAACCATATTTCCTTTTGTTTTATGTGTTGGAACTTGAAATGCTCGAAACCCAAACTAGTCTCTTCGCATCCCAAACATAAGCTCCCACCATCGACCAATCAGTGGCCAGACTCCGAAGCCTGGAGATAAGCACCGCCGAGTCTCCCTCAATCTCAACCCAATGAAAGCCAAGATCTTGGGCAAATCGAATGGCCTGCACACACGCGAGAGCTTCTTTCTGTAAAAGACATGGCATGTGTTTTTCCCAAAAACATGCCGAGCCTAATAACAGACCTTCAGAATTTCTAACAACTATCCCTGTGCTGGCAGCCTACAGATCGGTAAAAAATCCTACGTTAAAGTTCACGCGAACCTATGGGTCCGCAAGGGACATCCAAAGTGACGAGTCAGCAGTCTTAGCATCCTCTCGAGGAGCGAGAGGGATTCTAGCTCACGCATAAAACCCAGAATAGAGATGAGTATCTTTCGAGTAGGTTGATAAATCCCCTCATGAATTAGTTTATTTCTAGAAGTTCAGAGAGTCCAGATAGTGAGAATAGAGAGTTGTATATGTCTCGCAGAAGTAGCAAATAATTGACTAACCCATTGAATGGTTGTCTTCAGATTCCGGTATTATGTGCCAAGAGTAACCCAAGCCGTGCCAAACTTCCTTAACCACAGGATTGTCCCGACAGACGTGCAGAATAGTCTCAGGCCCACTACCACAGCGTGGGCGCATGCGGTCAGCCCCGATTCTCCGACGAAACAGATTATCCTTTGTAGGGAGAAAATTATTTGTGTATATCCAACATGTAAATTTCATTTTTTCGGGCACTTGAGCCCCTCCAAAGTTGTTTGTAAAGATTTGTTGTCTGCCGCATAACACCACTGTATCGATCATCTTCCCCCCGAAAAATCATGCAATAACAATATGTAACTGCTATACGGATAGAATAATCGTCTGTGCTATCTGGGAACCATTTCCAACAATCCAACAAATCATAAGAAGCCAACGGGATACGTCGAATAAGATTAACAATCGGGTCACGAAAACTAGTCCGTAAAAACTCAACAATCAAATCTGCTACGCTGTCAATCCCACTAACCCGATCCATCTATATTTTGTAGGGCCGATCCCTAAGGAGCCAAGTATCATCCCATACCAAAATCGAATGTCCATTACCTACCTGCCAACCACAACCCTTTTACAGCAGACCCTTGGCAGCCCAAATGCTTCGCCACACAAAGGAAGGTTGATTCCCTAACCCAACCTCCATAAAATTGTTATTTGGAAAATACTAGGCTTTAAGTACTCTGGCCATTAAAGCATTTGGATTAGTCAATAGAAGCCAACCCTGTTTGGCAAGTAGAGCAATATTCACCTTTGACAAGTAACGTGTTGAGGCCAAATTTTGAACAAAAAATAAAACCTAAAACTACCCAAACCCCAAACAGACTTAAACCCACTAAACCTAAAACAATGCAGCCCAAATCAAAAACAAATTAAATCAACCTAACAGCCCAAACCACAAAGACCTAGCCCACCTAGCCCCCCCAAAAAAAAACTAAAACAGAAAGCAGAAACCCTAGGAGCCGCCTCGCCCCTGTCCCATCGCCCCATGCCTGTCACGTACACCGTCTGCCACCACCACCTGCTCTACTGCCATCAACCGACCTGCAAAATCAAGCAAACACGCAATAGGATTAGGGCATTGTAAATGGCTATAAAGAGCCAAGTCTAAAACCATTTGGGGAGAGGATTTCGGTTCTTTTGCAAATACAAAATATTCAGCAATATCTTGAGAAATACAAAAAAGGGTATTCAAGTTTTATTCTAGCAACATCAAAGCAAAGGAATAGTGCAAAAATCAAACTCAAATATCACGAATCTGAGAACCGAAATACCAAAACCTAAGGTGATTTTAATTTCATTTTAGTTTCGTTTTTGGGTCCATTTTCTCACGTATATATATATTAAAAACATATAAAAAATATAAAAAAATAGAATAAAAGACGTATCACGCAGTGGCCGACGACGGCGGCCAGCGGCGATATCATGGCGTCTCCACGCCGGATTCTGGCATTGGCCCGAGAGAAAAATGAATGAGAAATCCTTTTTTTTTTGAAGCACAGGGAAAATGAATTTTTTATAAAAAAATTTTACTTTTATAACACTAAGGAAACGACGCCGTTTCATTAGGCCCCCCACACGCCCAAAACGGCGTCGTTTTGGGTGGCCGACCCGAAGACCCGACCCGCTCCACAAGAGGATCCGCGTGTTTCTACTAATTGGGATAATTCGCGTGCGGTCCTTCTGCATTTTTATTATGTTTTAATCTAGTCATTTCCTATTTCTTAATTCTGTCTTTTAATTTTAACTTCGTTTCAATTTGGTCCTTTGACCATTTGGGGGAGGGACATTGGAGCGACGTCGTTTCGGGGATAAGGCATATTTCACAATCGGTCCCTCCGTTTCATTCGCGTGTTCTATTTAGTCCTCTCCTTTTATTTTTTATTTTAAATTGGCCCTAAACTTTCGCTTTATGTTTAATTTAACCCCTTTTTAGTTATTTTTACTATTTCATGATTAAAATTAATTGATCATTATTATTATTAATATTAGTGTATAATTTTATTATATATGTATGTAGTATTATTTTTTTATTATTTTATTTTAGTATTATTATTATATTATATTTACTTATTTGTGTTTCATTATTATTTCTAGTATTATTATTATTATTAATATTAGTGTATGTTTTATTATATGTATATATGTATATATTTACATATAGTATTATTTCTAATTATTTTATTTTAATATTATTATTATGTTATATTTACTTTTTTGTATTTTAATATTATTACTATTATTATTATCATTGTTAATATAGTAAATGTTTTTATTATATATGCATATATATATGTATTTATATAGTAGTATTTTTAATTACCTTATTTTAATATTATTATTATATTATACACTTTCCTTTTCATGTTTATTTATTTATTACTTTATTACTAATTAATTTAACTTATTAATTATTATTATCATTATCACTATTGTTATATTTATTATTATTACTTTTATTATAATTATTATTATAGCTTTTCTTTTATATATTTACGTTTTTTATATGATACATTAATTCTATTTTATTATTTCAGTATTTATTCGATTACACTTTTATGTAATTTTAAACTTTGAAAATTTTCTATTATCCTGTATCATTGTTTTGTTTCATATAATACTTGTCTATATTTATTCCAATATTATTTTATCATTTTTTACTTAAATTATAAGTTTGTTCACACATATTACATAATATTTGTTATTTTTATTATCATTATCATCATCATTAACATACATATATACGTTTGTATTCTTCATGTGCATATTAGTATTTTTACCATTACTACAAATACTATTTCTTTCATTATTTTATTAGAACATTATTTTTATTATTTTCTTTATTGTGAATATTATTGTTATTTTTATGCTAATATTATATTTTAATGTTTTTCATTAATTGTATCATCACTTGTATTGTTTACAATTTCCTATCGTAAATGATATTTTTTATGTTTTTAATCAATTTAAAAAAATAAATAAGGCAACGTACTGATTTCAACACTAAGTCGCTGATTTCATCGCTATGTTGGGTGGATATCATTGGCTCGTGTTAAAAATGAGACGTCCTTCTAAAACCAAAAATTTCAAATTCTCGTATTTTAATCGGATCGCAACTAAGTATTAAATTAAACTTGTATTTTGAGAATTATGACAATACGTGTTTAACAAGATACCAATCTTGGGCGTCGCGAGGGTGTTAATACCTTCCTCGTGCGTAACCGACTCCTAAACTCTATTTTTTTCTGGATTTTTGCGTAGACCCAAATTCGGCATTCATTTTGTTCAAGAATAAATTTTCTTTTCTAAAAAGAAGGTTTATTAGGTGTCCGATCACGCCTAGAAAAATGGTTGGTGGCAACTCATTTTTTTTTAAAACTGAAATTCTATTTTCAAATTTTCAAATTTTCAAATAATTACCTCAACTAACGACTAAAACGAAATTTTTACGTCGCTACCTTACGAAAACCCAACCCACCAACTTCCTTCAAATCACACAAACCCTCCTAGGACCACCAATGGATCCCTTTCTTGGTGGTTGACTTGCCCCCCCAGAACCGACACATCAAACCCTCCAACTCTTTACAAAAGGAACTAAGGAATAAAAAACAATACATCGAATATAACGGGATAACTTGCAGAATCGACTTGATAAAAACAATCTTGCCACCCTGTGAGAGGCACATAGGAGACCACCGCCCTATGCGCCCAAGAAACCGATCTTTGATAGCCCGAAAAGCCCTTCGTTTATTGGTACCTACCACAATAGGCAGCCCCAAATAATTCCCAGGATCATCAGTGCTCCGAACATTCAGAACATTCTTGATAGCAGTATGAGTCCCCGATTCGATATTAGGGCTAAGAAAATAAGAGACTTGTTAAAGTTAATTTGCTGTCCAGAACACTACGCATAGTCACGCTGTCATCAATCGTTGCCTCACCAAAACTTAAGCTGTCATCAGCAAAGAGTATCCGAGGCCCCCTACGATTCACTTTAGTCTTTGCATATATATATATATATAAAGCAACCAAATCACCAAAAAATTTAAACCAAAGTGTTGCCTTATAATTGACTACAAACTTTAAGTCAATCTAAGTGTTTAATATATTTTTTATTAAAGTATGCTTTAAGTTTGTATATTTTCGTTAATTTAGTTTATTATTTTTATTTCAAAGAATTAGTTTTTTTACTACAAGTTCAATTATTAATATCATCAGATCTTTTTTTTTTAAATTGAGGTCTATTACAATGTCATTTTGTATGTTGCATGGCTATCGAGTGAGTAATTTTTTTATTATTTCAAAATGTTAAACCAACGAATTTAATAAAAAATTTTTGATGGTGTTAATAATTGAACTTTTATTTTTAAATCCAAAAAGTAAAAAATTAAATTTCTAAAAATAAAATGAAGAGATCAAATTTCAAATATATAAAAAATACAGTTAAATAACATGTCATTAATGTAGAAGTTGTGAAGGCTATCTAAGAGGGCATCAAATTCTACTCTGATAAGGAGAGTTCATCAGCTTTTGCTTAAGGATAGACAATGAATCTTACAACACTTCCCTAGAGAGACTAATAATTATGCTGATTACCTAACTAAAGTGGCCTTTGAAAGGGAAGAGAGTTCATCAGCTTTTGCCTAAGGATAGACAATGAATCTTACAACACTTCCCTAGAGAGACTAATAATTATGCTGATTACCTAACTAAAGTGGCCTTTGAAAGGGAAGAGAGTTCATCAGCTTTTGCCTAAGGATAGACAATGAATCTTACAACACTTCCCTAGAGAGACTAATAATTATGCTGATTACCTAACTAAAGTGGCCTTTGAAAGGGAAGAGAGTCTACAATTGTCTGAAGTTTCTCCAAATAGAGATTTCTCTTAATTTAGTTTAATGTTCGTGTTTGTTTATTTCTCACCAAATATATATAGTTTAAGTATCAAATAATTATTTAAATTAAATAAGTATCGGAAAATGATTTATTTATTTCCTTTTATATGAGTGTAGTATTACGATTCCTAATGTTTATTTTTTAATATAATGTCTAGAACTATCCCCTCCTCAACTTTAAATAAGAGGACAATGCGTTTTAGCACACTCAAATCTACATCCTCATACACTGTTAACAATGCTAATGCCAATTGAGCTAATACTCAATTAGTTAGAATCAATTTTTTAATCTACACTAAATTGATTCAATTTGCAATTTAATTAATGAAAAATATTTAGATTTAATAACAAAATCTGTAAATGTTAATATAAAAAATAAAAATAAAATTCTAATTTATTTTAAATTGTAAAAGGAGTTCTCAAGTAGAATTTTTTTAATTTTACACTCAAAGTTTCTATGCTTCTGATTTGAGGAGCACATTTTCACTTTTAAAGTATTTCTGGCTCTTAAAAGTGGAGCAAATTTTAACTTTTAAAGTTTTGAAGCCTCTTGTTATAATATCATATTTTTATTTTAAAAGTTTCCATACTTTAGAGGGAGAAGCAATGATATTTGAACCGGATTAGGTTAGTTAGTTGAACTTATTGGATTGAAAATTAGTTAAGATATGATTTGATGATTGACCAAATCGATTGAATCGTATTTTTTATTTTTTATGAATGTTTAATAATTTTTAATTGAACTAATCCGCTCAACAAATCGATAGTTTAATTGATTTAATTGTCGATTCAATCCTTAAAAACATTTGAGAGAAGCATATTTAATTTTTAAAATTTTTTAGCCGAGTCTATTTTTAATTTTTTAAAATTTTTATTTCTTTTATTTAGAATAAATCATAAAATAATATATTAAATTTAGTTTAACGTTCAATATTATATATAAATTTTAATTTAATTAAAATTTTAAAAATTATTATCACGTTTATTGATATTAATATCATTTTATGTTTATTAGATGTATTTATTATTTATTTTCTTTATCGAGTAAAAGTTTTTTTTGGATAAAATTATTATTCGCTGTAGGTAATTATAAAAATTGAATTTGGTCCGAGTCATAAATTCCGAGTCATCTAGACATTGCACTTGATCAAATTCGCCCTAGATTCTAATTCAATGTACTCAACTTTGATTTGCAAAATTGAATTTTGATTGGGCCAAGTAACTCAATAGGACACTAATATTTTAGGTCATATTTAATAAGCTGAGACACTAACAGTTAGAAAATTAAATATTTGAAAGAAGGTATATTTGATATATTATTTAAAATTAAGTACGAATATATTTGTGTAGAGTGTGTCTCGTATTTTTTTGATAAATTAGAGTCGAAACAGGATCGATGTCACGACGAGGCAAAGCACGATGTGGCGACGTGCTCCCACATAAGTCGAGTCTTTTTTCACAGTTAAATTTAATTAATCTAGGATATTTTAGTCATATTAGCACTTCGAATTTAGCCTATAAAAAGGGTCTTAGTAATCTTAGAAATTATGAGGAAAAAGAAGAAGAAAAGATTAATTCTTTGACAGAGTTTTAAGAGCAAGAGCGAATCCAAGGGGGTTGGCAGGGCCCCAATCCCCTAAAATGGAAAAATTTCTATTTAGGTGTTTTAAAATTTTTAAAATTTTAAATTAATAAAGATGAAATTGTCACTTTACCCCCTAAAAATGATAAAATTTTGATTTAATCCTTTAAAATTTATATTTTTACTATTGTACAAATTATAATTTAATTTCGACCCCTCAAAAAAATTTTCTGGCTTCACCCTTGTTTAAGAGAGCTTTGCTTTTCGGATTAAGAGTTTTATTTTGATTTTTTCCATCTTGGACTCTTTGTTGGTTTGCCGATTAGTGAAGTTTCGTTTGCTCGTGATTTTTTATCCTATTTATTGAATTTTTTATGTAAATATTTGTGTGTCAAATTTTCTATTCTCTTTTGGTTCTTATTGATTGCTTATACGGATTTACCTCAAAAGTTTAGCTTTGAATTCACTATAGTATTAAATTGGATATTTAAAATCTTAAAAAAAATCTAAAAAAAAAAAGAAACATTCGGAAAAAGTAAAAAAGAAAAAAGAAAAAAAGAAAAAGAGAGCCAAAGTTTGACTGAGTTCCATGTTGAGATTGGAGGGATTAAATTTCTCAGATCCAACGGTTTACATCAAAGATCAGAAGTGATTGAGTTCTTCAATTCCTGACACGTATATGATTGGTTGGCCTTTTGGTTTTAAGAGTTTTCTATGGTGGAAGCTTATGAGAATAATTTGGTGAGAGAATCTTAATACCCCAGAGGCTAAGATGGCATCTAACTTTATTGCAAAGATGCCCCCATCTCTTTTATATATAAAAAAACATTTTTGATATAACTTTTTAAATTTAAGATTTTTTTTATTGCATCCTAATATGAGAATGAATGGGAAGTGGTTTTTGTGTTTTTAGTTGTCAATGTCAAATCATAAAAAGAAGAAGAAGAAAATAATAATTCGATGTTGATTATGTCACGTAAGATTTGTATTGAAAAACATGAGTTTACCTTTTAATCAATTTAACCGGTTTCAATACTAAAGAAGGAGAGAAACTGATTTCCAGAGAAAAACAATGTATTACCCACTCAATTTTTTTAGTTTATAATGACTTGATCAGACGATTATAATCTCTTTATTTTTATCTCTTATCCATAACCGTTAGATTTGAAATATAGTAACCTAATTAAAATTATTAATAATTATATTTTACTTCACTTATTTTCACTAATCATTTCATCTTAGCATATTTGAAAATATTTATTTTGTTGATTGTGATAGATTATTGGACTCTTAATTTCAACAAATTAAATATTTAATAATTGAAAGGTGGTAAAAAGAAAAAAAATGAAAATATTTAAATAATCTAAGAATAATTAGAAAAAAAAACAAAATTTAAATAATCAACAAAATATTTATAGAAAATTTTATTATTTGATATATTAGGTTGATTATTTAAATATTTTCAACTATTTATTTGGTTGATTATTTAATTTATTAGGTTGATTATTTGATTATTTTTAGAAAAATATTTTGTTGATTGTTCATTTATTAGGTGATTTAGTTGATTGTAATTATATATGGAGTTAAAAAAGTTTACTACTAATATATCAAGCTTTACTACTTTTTTATCGTGGGAAAGTCAAGGAGCTTGTAGGGTTTTCGACCCTTAAAATGGAAAATTTTTATTTAAGCTTTTTATAATTTATAAAATTTTAAATTAGTAATAGTAAAATTATATTTTGGTCCCTAAAATAATAAAAATTTAATTTAATCCTTTAAAAATTATAAAGATATAGACTATTAAAATAGTAAAATTATATTTTTACTATCGTAAAAATATATAATTGAATTCTGATCTCCTAAATATTTTTTTTGGCTCTGCCATAGTCTCTTAATAATATTATTTTCGAAATTCAAACATAATTCTTTCTTAAAAATAGAATTAAGATAAAAATTGAAACATAAATTCTAAAAAAATTGCAATGAGTAGGTTTCTTGATGGTTTCTAAGTGGATTCTCTCTTCTTCTTTTCTCAAGAGTAATGCTTTTGGAGTATGTGATATCCTATTTTATAGTAATGTTGATTTTTTTTTTATAAAATGCCAATTGCCATATAAGTAGAAGTTTTCTTCCTAATGAAAAAACCCTACAAATTAAAAAGGCTATGCATATAGTATTTTGAGTATAAGCCTTTGGTGATAAATTCTCTACACAATTTGATTTAAAAATTATGGTTGATTCAGAAGCAAAACTAGGGGTGTTAGCAGAGTTCTAATTTTCTTAGAATAGAAAATTTTTCATTTAAATTTTTGAAAATTTAAAAATTTTAAATTAGTAAAGGTAAAATTGTACTTTAGCCCTTCTAAAAATATAAAAAATTAATTTAATCCTTTAAAAATTATAAAGATATATGCTATTAAAATGGTAAAATTATATTTTTGCTATCGTAAAAATTATAATTTAATTTTGGCCCCCTAAAATTTTTTTTTTGGTTTTGCCCATGGACTCATTAGATTTATTTTTATTGGATCATATTGAAAAAAAAATTGCTGTAAGCACTCTATAATGTGGTTGATTAATTTATGTAAGATGAACACAATATTTTTTTTAAAGGAGATGACACATTATTATTCTTTAATTTCTATTACTATATTAATTGGATTGTTTATTTTTAAAAAAAATATTATTCAGTTTCCTCATATTGAATCTATATTTAAATATAAGTATAAATTTTTTAGGAGAAAAATTGGGTTGTTCAGATTCAAACTCTAAACTTGATTATCCAAATATATTTATCGATAATATTTATCTATAAAAAACACATACTTATATCTAATACTTGTCTTTGAATTTCGATAACACACTTCTTAATTTTTAACGTGAATATTTAGTATTTAAATTTGATTTCAATATTCAAATTAATATTTATAATTTTTTTATTTAAATTGGTATTCGAAGTAGATCTCCCTTACACATTTTAGTTATTTTTGTAACTCCATTAAAATTGAATGAGGTGGATAGTAAGTACATTAGCAAATGATACATGTCTAAATTTGATTAGTTTAATATTTTAATAATGGAGTTACAAAAATGTATAATGACTTATTTGGTCCTCCAACTTTAAAAAAAAAATTATCCATTCATTGAATTTTTTGCTTCTTTTAACTCTTAAACTCGTGTTACTTATCAAATCACCCTAAAATGGATGAAAAATATTAACGTATATTAATTTTGTTGACGTGTTATACACGTGGGTGTCACGTAAGTAATTAATTATTTTTAAAAAGGCTAAAAATAAAATTTTAAATTTTTATATTATTTTCAAATTTTTGAATTTAATTAATTGATTACATGATACCCACGTGGTAATCCACATATATGCTATGTCAGTAAGTTAACAAATGTTAATATTGACCATTTATTTTTGAGTAATTTGATAAAAAAAAAAGGCAAATTTAAGGACTAAAAGAGATGAAATATAAATAAAGGACTAAAATAATAAATTTTTATAAAATTAGGGGACCAAATAAATTATTATACCTTATTAAAAATAGACTAAAACATACTACAAAATCAAATTTAAATACCAATAAAAAAATATTAATTTAAATATTGAAACCAAACTCAAATATAAAAAAATAAAAAAAATCTGTAATTTGTTCCTATATCTGCCCCAGTGATCTTTTTAAATTTCCCTACCATTCCTACATTTGTTTTCGATTTTTTTTTCTTGAACAAATATTAGAAAAAAAAAAGAGTAATTTTCCTCAAGGGTCTCCCTTGAAGAATTCTTATGCACAACAGCCAGCTGGGATCACAGATGAAAGCAACAAAGAAGAGCTGTCGTACATGGGTCAGGAGCAGAACCAGAACCACCACCGCCAGCAGGCGGAGCAGCCGCAGCAACCACCTCTTTCAGTTGGAATTTCTCCGGAACAACACCCGCTACATCCAGACGACGGTTACCCTTTAGAGAGCAGGGACAGTTCTAATCATAAAAGACCATCAAATAATACTAGTTACGAGGAATTCGTTGCAGCAGAGGAGGAACGACAAAGATTGATATTATCAGAAGATATGGACAGTAACGGGTTCCCAAATAGCTGGCCGAAAGTATCACCACCACCTTTTCTTCCAGTAACGGTCGCTCCGCCAACAGTAGAACCACCGTCTCCGGAAAAGGATTTTTCTCCACCCACTGTTACTCGGAATATAGAATCACCACCTCTACGTCCACCACCTCCTCCTTCCAAATGTTGTATTATCTTATGAATATCTCTGAAAATTGATTTTTTTTTCTCGTGTACATTGAAAAAAAAAATTACGGATATAGATGAATACTAAGTTATTTAATAAAATATACATTTTGAGGAGCGGACTTCACCACCATCACCGTAGTAATTTATTTTGTTAAATAATATGATATCTAGACATATTTATAAGTCGCGTTCTCACAAAATTTTAAGTCCATTTGATAAGCTTGAACTTGACTTAATCCGAAAAATAAGTTAAAAATTTTTGAAGTACACAATTAACCCTTCCTCATAAACCTCTTTCAAATCTTAATTTAAAATATTAAATTTTCTATCTCATCCCTCTATCTTTCTCGCACATCTCTCTTTTTATCGCTCTCATCTCATCTAAGATTGAAAGAATCTGATAAATTCCGTCCCCCTTCCCTTCAGTTTTTTATGTTTTCATTCCATATCTCCAATTCAATTGAGTGAAGGATAAAAGAAGCAAAGGCTGAGACAGCTTTGCATTTAGCAAAGAAAGTGGTGTTATGAAATTTTTAGGGCAATTGCTTGGATTTTCACTTTTTTTTTCATTGTTTTTATTACTTTGAATTGGAATATGATGGGTTGGATTTGGAAAAATACAAAGGATTTGGATCAGTTTTAAGTGATTTGGGCCAAAAACAAAGAAATTTTTTCTTTTGGGCCAGGATATTTGGCCCAAATATTAAAAAATCGGTTGAACCAATTCATCCGATTAACGGTTCACAGTTCAATCGCGGTTCAAATCAATTAACAAGACCAATTTTCCTGTATATTGGACCGCTATACTGACTAGTTTATGGTTGGATAAGCCAATTCGGTTCAATTTCAAAAACATTGAAGAAATCATATTCTATATTTATTCTATGGTAGTATAAAAAAGATGTCAACTTCATTAATAAAATTGGAACTCAAATAGAAGATTCTAGAAAAAGCTTGACGTCTCATCCATCCAATATTAAATCTCGAAAATCTTTATTTCAAAAAGTCAATTTTTAAGATCACATCAAAAAAACTCTTGAAGCGAACTCAACCATACAAGATTAGTTTTTCCCTTAGATCAAACTCTTTTCAAGTTGATCTTATCAATGTAAAGAATCAATTTTATTTTTAAGATCAAATCTCAATTATGCTTGAAACGGACCCTATTTATTAAACATAAATTTTCAAAAATTCCTGAATCCAATTTTTTTAATAATCTCATTATAGGTTCTGATCATATCCGTTCTTTCCTTATAAAATGCTTAGAATTACCTATAGCCTCTTCCCAACCCTTGAATAGAAGAATAATACATTTTAACACACTCAAACTCATATTCACATATATTAACAGCAATACACATATATTTAACGATGCCTTAATCTTATAATATACTTTTTGAACCCGTTATTCATAGACTTTCATTTAATGTCTTTTTTACTTTAGGTGTTTAATGTCTTTTTTACTTTAGGTGTTTTCTATGGGTTGGGACACTACGACTCAAAAAAATTTAAAATTTTTATTTAAACATAAAATAAATTAAATTAAATTTAAATAATTAGATATCACATATAAATTATTAAACTATTTTAAAATTATGTATTTATAATTTGAATTAAATTAAAATAATTTAAACTCAAAAATTAACTTAAACCGATTAAATTAATTAAATCGAACAAATTGTACAAATATTTAATGGAATTGTACAAATTGTATATAATCGAGAATGACTAGAATTGTAGTGCCACGTGAAATGTGTGGAATCTCACTTTAATCAGATGTAAACAGGTGGGGAGTGTAAGCACTAAATTTTTGTCTGACTAGAATTTGTGTTTAATTTTCAAAATTTCAAAAAAAAAATTTAAAAAATAAAAATTGCATTTTGACCTCTAAACTTTTCCTAAATTTCATTTTGACCCTTAAACTTTCTTTAAATTTCACTTAGACCCCTAAACTTTCATTAAATTTCATTTTAATCCTAAATTTTCTAAAAAATACATTTAGCCCCGGAAGTTTTGCTGCATTTGTGATTTGGTCCTTCAGACAGGTTACGTGATTTGGGGCACCCACTTCCCAGATTTTCAGGCCACAAACATGGGTGGCTGCTCATTCTTCACCTACCACCTGCAAAAAGGAAGCAAATATCAACTATAAAATGGGTGAGTTGAGTCTCAGGCCACACGCTGAGGTCTTTTCAAATTCTGTTTTTAATTTCTGTTTTTTTTTAATTTCTGTGTTTCAAAAAAAAAATCAACTCATATTGCAAGAGGTGAGTTGAGCCTCAGGGCACGCTGAGGTATTTTCAATTTCTACTTTTCAATTTCTGTTTTTCAAAAATCAACTCATATTGCGAGAGGTGAGTTGAGCCTTTTAATTTCTATTTTTCAAAAACCAACTCATATTGCGAGAGGTGAGTTGAGCCTTTTTCTATTTTTCAAAAAATCAACTCATATTGCGAGAGGTGAGTTGAGCCTTTTGCAAATTCTGTTTTCAAAAATCAACTCATATTGCGAGAAGTGAGTTGAACCTTGGCTCACGTGCTGAGCTATTTTCAATTTCTATTTTTAATGTCTAGTTTTAAAGAGTCAATTCATATTGCGAGAAATGAGTTGAGCTCAGGATCACATGCCGAGTAAAGAATAAAGATTGGACAATTGAACAAAATTTAGTGCTTTTAAGTCTTTGCACTATCCTTGTTTCACAATGATGAGCAAAGAGGGGCAGTTGTAAGCACTAAATTTTTGTCCGACTAGAATTTGTGTTTAATTTTCAAAATTTCAAAAAAAAAATTAAAAAATAAAAATTGCATTTTGACCCCTAAACTTTTCCTAAATTTCATTTTGACCCTTAAACTTTCTTTAAATTTCACTTAGACCCCTAAACTTTCATTAAATTTCATTTTAATCCTAAATTTTCTAAAAATTACATTTAGCCCCAGAAGTTTTGCTACATTTGTGATTTGGTCCTTCAGATAGGTTACGTGGTTTGGGGCACCCACTTCCCAGATTTTCAGGCCACAAACATGGGTGGCTGCTCCTTCTTCACCTACCACCTGCAAAAAGGAAGCAAATATCAACTATAAAATGGGTTTAAAACCCCAAAATCAAACCCCCACACCCACGAAAAAAATCAAAAAAACTTGCAAAAAGAGAGATTTTTTCGAAGGAAAAAGAAGAAAAGAGAAGAAAAGGAGAAAGAGGAGAAGAAAAGAAAGAGTACCGGCGTCGGAGGAGGTAGCGGCGGTGCAAGCGGTGGTGGAGGCTAGACTTTGAAGAAGAAGAAGGAAGAAGAAGGAAAAAGAAAAGAGGAAGAAGAAAGAAAGAAAAAAGAAAAAGAAAAGAAATAATAAAAAATATTATAACAGTCGGGTCAACTCGACCCGACCCACCTACGACCCGAACCGACCCAGCAGCCCAAGAAAAACAACAAAAACAAAAAAAAAGAAACAAGCCCAAAAAAAAAGAAGAGCAGGCCATTTCTTAGCAGACCAGCAGCAGCCCAAGCCCAGGCCCAGCGTAGCCTAGCAGGCCAGCACCAACAGGCCAGGCCCGCACGCACCAGCCCAGCAGAAGCAGGTCCAACGGGTTGGCCCAGCAGAGAAAAAAAAAGAAAAGAAAAAGAAGAAAAAGAGAAGGAAAAAAGAAAAAAAAAAGAGGTTCAATTCGTGTAACCCGTTCGACGAAGCTCGTGTTTCGGTAGCTTTTCGGTAATTTCGTTTATTTTATTTTAATACTCGTATTTTTATGTTATTTCGTTTTAATATTATTAGCATTTTATGCATATTTATATTTATATTTTTAATTTAATTTGATTTTTATTTTATTTTATTTTAAATAATTTTAATAAATAAGGCAACGAATCGATTTAACATAAAATCGTTGATTTCATCGCTATGTTGGGTGAATATCACCGGTTTGCGTTAAACTCGATACGCCCTTTTAAAAATAAAAAAATATTCAAAAAATTGTAATTTCAATAATCCTCGTGCTTTTAAAAATTCTCATGTTTCAAAAATCTTCGTGTTTTCAAAATTCTAGTGTTTCAAAAATTTTCTTGTTTTAGAAAAAAATTTCGTGTTTTATAAATTTCCGTATTTTCAAAAAAATCATGTCTTTCAAAAATTTTCGTGTTTTCAAAAAAATGACCGTGTTTCAAAAATTTCCGTGTTAAAAAAAATCTTCGTATTTTCAAAAAATTTTCGTGTTTCAAAAATCTTCGTGTTTTCAAAAATTTCGGTGTTTCAAAGATTTTCGTGTTTTCAAAAACTCCGGTGATTTTTAAAAAAAAAATCGTTTTCTAAAAAATTTCCGTGTTTCAAAAATTTTCGTGTTTTAAAAATTTTCCTGTTTTAAAAATTCTCGTATTTTAAATTTTTTTTAAGAAAAAAATTGTGTTTCAAAAAATGTCTTGTTTTAAAAATTCTCGTGTTTCAAAAAATGTCGTGTTTTAAAAATTTTCGTGTTTCTGAAATTTCCGTGTTTAAAAATTTTCGTGTTTTAAAAAAAAAAACTTTCATTTTTAAAAAAAAAATTTTCGTGCTTCAAAATTCTCGTGTCTTAAAAAAAGTTTTCATATTTCAATCGGATCACGACTAAATATTAAATGGAACTCGTATTTTTGAAAATTAAGACAACATGCGTTTAACGAGATACCAATTTTGGGCGTCGCGAGGGTGCTAATACCTTCCTCGCGCGTAACCGACTCCCGAACTCTAATTTTCTCTAGATTTTCACGTAGACCTAAAATTACCTCTTTTTTAGGAAAGTTTAAAAATAAATTTTTCTTCTAAAAAGAGAATCCATTAGGTGTTCGATCACACCTATGAAAAAAGATCGGTGGCGACTCCCTTTTCAAATAGATCGAGATTCTGTTTTCAAATTTTCAATATTTATTTCGATTAGCGCCCGTGCTAAAACTTTTAGGTCGCTACAGCTGGCGACTCCGCTGGGGATCTTTTTTCGAGAGTCGAGTCTAATGTTAAACGCGTGTTGTCAAAATTTTCAAAATTTCTTGTTCAAATTAACATTTAGTCGTGATCCTTAAATTTTTTGTTTTAAAAAAAATCATGCATTTGCATCGTGTTGTATATATTCTAACTTGTTTTATCAGGTTGTTTTTCGGCTTTAAATTTTTGCAGTTTTAGTTTTGGTTTAGTTTTTCTAAATAAAACGTAAAGGTTTACAAGTTTCTCCCCACACACCGTGCACGTGCATTTATGTTGCATAACATGAGCTCTATACCCGGGCTCCATCCCTGTTAAGAGAAAGTAAACGCTACGCTTTCGTGAGTTAACTCGTTCCTCCGCACAGGCTAGTGAATACTTTCAGGTTACATATGACTTATGCTTTCGTGAGTTAACTTGTCCCTCCGCATAGGCATAAGTAAATGTAATCCCTCGAATTGATCTCGTAATTCTATGATGGGCCATGACCGAGGCTCTGTACTAATCTTAGTAGATGACAGTGCAGACGATTCGGGTACCCACCTAGAACCAAAACCGCATATAGTGAACCATACGAGCTATCCAATTAGAGCCATGCCGAACCTCTGTCCGCTTATAGTCATCAAAATAAGTACACGGGAAAATACCTTTTGCCTTTCATTTACACTGTTTATGCAAAATAATTGGATTGGGTAGTTTAATTTGTTTTTCAAATTATATTTGTTGTGTTTACTAACCAAGTTTGTTTGTTTTTACTTTTATTTTCATCATGCATCATAGGCATCATATTAGGAAGGTGTTGATTAAAAGTTGGTTGCCAAAAAAACGGGTTTCTGATGGAGGAGTCAATTACACAAATAACCGAGAAGAATGCCGTGGTTCGGGACTGGTCTCTAAAAATTCAGAGAGAAAAGGGGGATAGTCTAGTGGAAGGGTGTGTCGCTAATTTGCCCGAACATATAACTGTAAATGTTCGCCAAAATAACTTTGAGGATTTGGTTCGAATTTGGAATCAGTGGGATTCAGACACTAGAGACATTTTCACTGAGAGGTATGGAGATATAGCTCACCTGATCACCATCCGTGTAGACGAACAGTTGATTCAAGCCATGGTTCGGTTCTGGGACCCAGCTTATCAGTGTTTCACCTTCAATCAAGAAGACATGACTCCAACCATAGAAGAGTATGCTGCTTTACTCTGCATCGACAATGTACAATTCGGCAAAATATATGTGAAGGAGCCTAAGCCGATGACCTTCAAGAAAAAGTTAGTGAGACTGACAGACATGACTGATGCATGGGCCGAAAAACAGATAAAGAAGAAGAATGAAACCATTTGCATTCCATGGTCCTCCCTACGAGATTTGGCTCTGAACCATCCCAACATGCTGAAAAGGGTAAATCTATTCGCTTTGGCCATTTACGGTTTGGTCATTTTCCCAAAAGTTCTCGGACATCTCGAAGTTGCAGTAGTTGATTTTTTCGAAAGGTTAAAACAAGGAATCAACCCTGTCCCGACCATCCTAGCCGAGACCTTCAGGTCCCTGAGTAGTTGTCGAAGAAAAGGGGAAGGACGATTTATCAGATGCGCGCAGTTGCTCAATGTTTGGATTTTGAGTCACTTCTAGAAGGTAGAGCGCACTCTGTTCCATATGTTTTCTAAAACATTCTCCCCGCTAGAAGCTTACCTCAATAAAGAATGGCCGAAGGAAGTCATCGAGCAATATTGGGTATCAGTTTTTTAGAATCTTCGCGCCGAGAATATAACATGGAGAGCACCCTGGATCCGTCCTTCAGTTCTGCTATACAAATGTGGAAGCCAAGATTGGGTACCTTTACTCGGGTTATGGGGAGGAGTTGGATATGCTCCGCTATTAGTCCAAAGGCAATTTTCTTCGCGACAATTCCTCCCCGCAACTGCAGGATTAGCACAGTTCGAGTTCGCTTTCGCGGGTGAAGGATATATGAAGAGAGTCCAAGACACTGCAAAGTATTGGAAGGAAATTCATTTCATGGAATTAGCTTTGTATGTTGATACCCTTACCCAAGATTACGACATATGGAGGAAACAACGGGTAAATAGTCAGCAAATCTCATCAACAAACTACACCATCCAGAATCCTTTCTCGGAGGAAACGCCGTCTGAGCTAGAAATGGCAAGACAAGAATTCGAACGAGAAAAGGCCAAGATGTCTCGGGACCTTAGTGCCCTTCAAGAAGAAAACTATCAACTGAAGATTGAAGTTCAGGTTGAAAGGTCCAAGACTGAAAAAGTACAAAGAGAAGCCGGGATTGTGAGAAACGACTTAAGGGACCTTCATTTGGAAAACAAGAAATTAAGAAACACTATAAAGAATAGCGGGTTGGGCAAGTCAACAGCAGAATGGAAGGAAGAAATTAGCAATATCAAGGGAGGAATGGAGTTTTGGAAGGGAAAAGCAAAGAAAGAGGAGGAAAAGGCTGCGCGCGCTGTGATAGAGTTAAGAAGGAAGAACGCCAAGTATGAAATAGTGACTGCAAAATTGGCGAATAGTCAGTCTGAACATCAAGAATTAAAAAGGAAAACACGAGATCTAGAAAATATGCTGCAATCTCGTCAACAACAATTAGATAACCTCTTGAAGGCTCTAGAAGAAAAGAGTGAGCAGTACGATAGGGACATTCACGCGTATGAAGGAACTCTCAAAGAAAAAGAAATGCAACTTGACTTCTTGATCAATGAAATTCGTAAAGCGGCTATGCAAGTTGTTCAATTATCAGATGAAGCCGAAGTTCTCAGTTGCCAATTCCCTCCGAGCCAAAGATCGAGCATATCAGAGTTTTTAGAGCAAGTGAAGAAACAAGGCAATGTGGCTAGGAAATTTGTGTAACTGTTGGAAAAATGAGAACTTTGTGTAATAGACTATGTTGATAAATGAAATGCCTAAATATGGGACTATCTTGAAATCAACACCAATTTCTTGCATTTCATTCATAACTTACATTCATTTGACATTCATGCATTCATTCATGCATCAATTCATTCATTGCATATCCCATACTCGTTCGCTGAGATTAAAACGTACAATTCGTAGTTGCCAGACTTCAAGACTGGAACCACGTCATCCGTATAAAACGCGCCGACAAGCTAGAGTAATGGAGAATAAATTCAATGAGAGAATTGAAAGGATGGAAAGGGCTTAAAAGGAATTACAAGAGCAACTGGCCAAATCGCAACAAGAGACGAGAGACCTAATGGTGAGATCTCGAGAGGAATCGCTCGAGCAAAGAGATCAGATGGCTAAAATGATGGAGATGATGACAACTTTGGTCAAAGGAAAGGGACCCATGCAGAACTCCGATGTTATGGAACCTCGGTCAAGAATTCACCATGATCAGGATCCATTCTATCCCCCGGGATTCACTCCACCGCCCGCATATACAATACAAAGAGGGTATACTCAAGAGGAACCCACTGGCTTGGAACATCGACCTATGCCACCTGCTCCACCCACTAATTTGGGGCAAGGAATGTTAGCGTCGAACCCAGGGGCTAGTCCTGCTAATCCACTAGTTCCAGATCTGGATGACCCAGCAGAGGTAGCCAAGTTGAAATTGGATAACCATGACGCAAAATATAGGAGTCTAGAGGAAAGACTCAAAGCAATAGAAGGCACTGAAGTCTTCTCCGCACTAGGTGCCAAGGAACTCAGTTTGGTACCTGATCTAATTTTGCCTCCGAAGTTCAAAGTGCCTGACTTTGAGAAGTATGATGGGACAAGGTGCCCAAAAGCACATCTCATTATGTTCTGTCGAAAGATGACCGGTTATGTGAACGAGGATAAACTACTCATACATTGCTTTCAAGATAGTCTAACAGGGTCAGCTCTTCGGTGGTACAATCAACTTAGTAGAGAAAAGATTCGATCTTGGAAGGACTTGGCGTCAGCATTTTGCGAGCAATACAAGCATGTATCGGATATGGTGCCAGACCGTATGACCTTGCAAATGATGGAGAAAAAGCCATCAGAGACCTTTAGACAGTATGCGCAGAGATGGAGAGACGTCTCAACTCAAGTGGAACCCCCACTAACAAAAACGGAGATAACCGTTCTCTTTATCAATACTTTAAAGGCACCGTTTTATGACAAATTAGTGGGAAGTGCCACGAAAGATTTCGCGGATATTGTAATATCCGGTGAACTCATAGAGAATGCCGTCAAGAGCGGTAGAATGGAAGGATCAGAAGGCTTAAGAAAAGCAGCACCATTAAGGAAGAAAGAGCCAGAAGCCCTCATGGTGGGAACTAGGAGTCGTTACATTCCCAATTCGTATCCTAATCAACCCTGACCTCGAGATTATCTACCCTCGAATTTCCATTATCCCCCTCAAACCCCTTACTACCAAGCACCACATCCGTCCTGCCCCGTATACACCACGAACAACCAAAGACCCGTCACCCCTTTCCCACAAAACACGGTACCCGCCCAAAGCCAACCCAGAAACGAACCAAGACCATCAAGGCATAATCCCGAGAGACCGCAATTTACCCCCATCCCTGTGTCGTATGGGGAATTGTACCCAAAACTTTTAGAAAAACAACTAATTTCTCCCCATTACATGGCACCCCTTAAACCTCCATACCCAAAGTGGTACGATCCAAACGCTAGTTGTGCATACCACGCAGGGAACCAAGGGCATTCTACTGAGAACTGTCTCGCTTTCAAAAGGAGAGTTCAAGGACTCATTGACGCGGGTATCCTACGATTCGATAGTGCTAGTAACGCCACGGGGAACCCGTTCCCTAACCATACTGAAGGGAATGTGAGCACAGTGGGGAAAGAGGATGAATGGAAGGTCAGAAGATGTGTGGCAGAAATAAGGACGCCTCTGCAGAAAATCTGGGAGGTATTAGTTAAGAAAGGATTGCTCTGTCACTCTGATAGAGTTTTTGGAGAAGAAGGTCAAAGTTTTTGCAATTTTCATGGGATTGTTGGGCACGACATTCAGTCGTGCGAGGACTTTAAAAGGTTACTTCAAGACCGGATGAATAATAAGGAGATCAAGGTCCTTAACAAGAGTGAAGATGCCAACGAAAGAGAAGTATGCGTCTCTGATAGCCAATCATCAGGGCCCCCTTATAGTGCTGATCGACCGTTGGTAATTTATTACGACGCGATGAGAGAGCCATTGAAACCACAGATGGTAATTGAAGTACCATCTCCTTTCCCGTATAAGGACAACAAAACAGTACCGTGGAGATATGATGTTAATATCGTTACACCGGAAGTTGAAAAGTCCAAAGCCATAATTGAAGATGTTGGGGAGGTAGGTCATTTTACTCGAAGTGGACGATGCTATTCTAAAGAAGTTGAACCGGTAAAGAAAAGTAGCGACTCGAAGCAAAAAGGGAAAGCAGTGAGACACGAGGTCGAAGTCGAGCAAGAAATTCCACCCGTGCAAAAAACTAAAAAGCCTGTGAATGAGGAAGAAGCTCAAGAATTCTTGAAATTTATTAAGCACTGCGAATATAGTGTGGTGGAACAACTGAGCAAGCAGCCAACACGAATCTCAGTTCTATCTCTACTGTTAAATTCAGAGCCACACCGGAACGCTTTATTGAAGGTGTTAAATCAAGCTTACGTGGCCAACAACATATCTGTCGAAAAGCTTAATAGGTGGGTAAACAATCTGAATGCGGACAACTTCATCTCTTTTAATGATGATGAGATACCGCTAATTGGTAGAGGTTCGGTGAAAGCGCTGCATATCACGACCCGCTGCAAGGGCTACATAATACCGAACGTACTCATCGATAATGGGTCAGCATTAAATGTTATGCCATTGGCTACATTTTCCAGAATACCGATAAATTTGTCCTACTTAAAGCCCTGTCATTCCACGGTAAGGGCATTCGACGGGACGAGGCGTGAAGTCATGGGAAAGATCGAAATCCCTTTGGAAGTGGGCCCCTACATCTATGAGGTCGAATTCCAAGTCATGGATATTACACCCTCTTATAACTGCCTTTTGGGAAGACCTTGGATTCATTCTGCTGGAGCAGTCCCATCATCCCTCTATCAAAAAGTGAAATTCATCATGGATGGCTGTTTGGTCACAGTCGAGGGCGAAGAAGACATCATCGCATCTATCTCTGCTGATACGCCATACCTGGAAGTAAGCAAGGATGCAGTGGAATGTTCCTTTCGATCCCTTGAATTCATCAATGCCACTTTCGTCGCTGAGGGAAATAGAATTCTGATGCCAAAACTATCGAGAAATACCAGAATGGGTATCAAGTTGACCGTAGGAAGGGGAGCTCGTGCGAGAAGAGGTTTAGGGAGACATCTGCAAGGAATAGTGAGGGCTTTAAAGCCAGTGCACCACAAGGCCCGATACGGTTTGGGGTTCCAGCTTGACATGCGCCAAAGAAGAAGACAGTATAAGAAGGATCAAGAGAGAAGAATTGCAAGAACTTTGGGCCGAGAACCAGAATGGGAACCAATAGAGTACCCTCCTTTGTCAAAAGCATTTACATCTGCGGGAATGATGTACCCTGGACAAGAGGATCCACGAAACATGCTGGGATTAATTGAAAAGGATTTTCAGAATGCTAGTATAAATGTCATTGACAAAGAAGCTGGTGCAAGTAAAGATGTCTCGAGGATACGCCCTTGCCCTCCTGGTTTCATGTTGAACAATTGGATTGCTGAGGAGCTTCTTGTAGTTTATAAGCCTTCAGAGTAATGCCAAACATCAACCTTCTATTGTGTCATTAGATATAATAGAGTTCTTTTGTAAGAGTTTGCATTCGCTCTTTATCATTTAAATGAATTTCAATGAAGATGTATTTTGTCATGATTTTTCGCATTATCACTAATTTCATAATCATTTTCTCATTTCATAGCCTATCCTTACATTTGCCTCATTGCCATGACATAACATTTTGTTTGTTGTTTCCAATACTTGGATGTCCCCCGATAGCTTCCTTTTCCATTCAACTTTCAGGTGCTCAGATATTGACGACATGAATAAGCCCGTTACGAATCTTAAATTGATGTTGAGAAGGCTATTTGCTTAGGAGAATTTGAAGCCGAAGAAAATGCTGAAGATTATGTCTCGTCTCCTGAATTGTTAAGAATGGTGGAACAAGAGGATAAACAGGTTCTGCCTTATGAAGAATCTGTAGAAACAATAAATTTGGGCACTGAATAGAGGAAACAAGAAGTGAAGATTGGGACTTCTATTTCAGAAAGTACCAGGCGTAGTTTGATCACTTTACTCCGCGAATACAAAGATGTTTTCGCGTGGTCATACCAGGACATGCCAGGGCTAGATGAAGATTTAGTGGTCCATAAGCTCCCATTAAAGCCAGAATGCAAGCCCATCCAGCAAAAATTAAGACGGATGAGGCCCGAAATGCTGTTGAAAATAAAAGAGGAAGTCAAGAAGCAATTTGACGCTGGCTTCCTACAAGCCTCCAAATATCCAGAATGGGTGGCTAACATAGTCCCGGTACCAAAGAAAGATAGAAAAGTACGAATGTGCATGGATTATCGTGACCTGAATCGAGTAAGCCCAAAAGATAATTTTTCCTTGCCACATATTGACACGTTGGTGGATAACACAGCAAAACATTCATTGTTTTCTTTCATGGATGGATTCTCGGGGTATAATCAGATCAAGATGGCTTCTGAGGATATGGAGAAAACTACCTTCATAACAATGTGGGGAACGTTCTGCTACAAGGTGATGCCATTCGGGTTAAAGAATGCTGGGGCAACATATCAGAGGGCTATGGTGACGTTATTCCATGACATGATGCATAAAGAAATAGAGGTCTACGTCGATGATATGATTGCTAAATCTCGAGGAGAAGAAGAGCATGTAATGAACCTCAAGAAGTTGTTCGAAAGGCTGAGAAAGTTTCAGCTAAATCTTAATCTAGCCAAATGTACATTCGGGGCTACCTCGAGAAAGTTGCTAGGCTTCATTGTCAGTGAAAGAGGTATCAAAGTGGATCCAGATAAAATAAAAGCCATCCAATAATTACCACCTCCGCGCACGCAAAAGGAAGTTAGAGGATTTTTAGGGAGATTAAATTACATCGCCCGATTTATCGCTCAACTTACCAACCAATGCGACCCAATCTTTCGGCTTCTTCGAAAACATAACCCTGGAGAATGGAACGAGGAATGCCAAGTGACCTTTGATAAGATAAAACAATATTTGTCCAGTCCTCCAGTGCTAGTACCGCCAACTCCGGGAAGACTATTAATTTTGTATCTGACAGTGTTTGAAAGTTCAATGGGTTGCGTACTGGGACAACATGACGAGTCAGGAAAGAAAGAAAAGGCGATCTACTACCTCAGCAAAAAGT
Organism: Gossypium hirsutum; assembly: GCF_007990345.1. Classification (NCBI taxonomy): domain Eukaryota; kingdom Viridiplantae; phylum Streptophyta; class Magnoliopsida; order Malvales; family Malvaceae; genus Gossypium; species Gossypium hirsutum. The sequence goes on from NC_053433.1 coordinate 112,326,170, forward strand.
TCACTGAATATGAGGCAAAATATTCGTCCGTTGAGAAATATTGTTGCGCTCTGGTTTGGGTAGCTCGGAGACTCAGACAATATATGTTGTATCACACGACATGGCTAATTTCAAAGCTGGACCCAATAAAATACATGATGGAATCGCCGGCACTATCAGGAAGAATGGCACGATGGCAGCTCCTCCTTTCGGAATATGACATTGCCTATGTAAGTTAGAAGTCGATAAAAGGGAGCGCAATAGCTGACTTCTTAGCAACTCGAACAAAGAGGAATATGAGCCTTTAAGATTCGATTTCCCAGACGAAGACTTAATGTACATCACAGAAATAGAATCTGAGTCATCAAAGAGAAATCATGGAAGATGTGCTTTGATGGTGCGTCAAATGCTTTAGGGCATGAAATTGGAGCAATCCTGGTATCACCAGACGGGAATCATTATCCGTTCACTGCAAGACTGAACTTCTTCTGTACCAATAATATCGCAGAATATGAGGCCTGTATCATGGGGCTTCGTGTAGCTATCGAACGAAACATCGAGATCTTGGAGGTGTACGGGGACTCAGCCTAGTGATTTACCAAATCTATGGAGAATGGGAAGTGAGGGACTCAAAATTGATTAAGTACATCGATTTAGTGGCTGGATTGATCAAGGAATTCAAAGAAATAACTTTTCATTACTTCCCACGAGAAGAGAACCAACTAGCTGATGCCCTAGCCACTTTGGCTTCAATGTTCAAAGCAAGTAGAGAAGCAGAAATAATGCCTCTCAAAATGAGCATATACGAGGTCCCTGCACACTGTTGTAGCATTGAGAAAGAAGTAGACGGACGACCTTGGTTCCATGATATCTTAGAATATATCAAGAATCAAAGGTATCCCGAACAAGCGAATGAGAACGATAAAAGAACAATTAAAAGAATGGCAGCGGGATTTGTTCTTGATGGGGATATCCTGTATAAAGAGGAAAGGATCAGATGCTTTTGAGATGTGTGGATGATGTTGAAACCAGAAAATACTTGAAGAGGTCCATGAGGGAATTTACGGAACGCATGCCAATGGTTTCAATATGGCAGAAAGATCATGAGACTCGGTTATTATTGGCTGACAATGGAAAGTGACTGCATCAATTTGCCAGAAAATGCCACAAATGTCAAATCTACGGCGATAAAATTCATGTAGCCCCTTCACCCCTTCATGTCATGACTTCTCCGTGGCCTTTTTCTATGTGGGCATGGATGTCATAGGGCCAATTTCTCCAAAAGCTTCAAATGGACATCGATTTATTTTTGTGGTTATCGATTACTTCACAAAATGGATTGAAGCCGCTTCGTTTGCCAATGTGACGAAGACTGCAGTGTGCAAGTTTTTGGAAAAGGAAATCATTTGCCGATATGGTTTGCCTGAAAGAATCATCTCAGATAATGCCACGAATCTGAACAATAAGATGATGAAAGAAGTGTGCAAGCAGTTCCAAATAAGCATCATAATTCCTCGCCCTATCGCCCAAAGATGAACGGGCTGTTGAAGCAGCTAACAAGAACATTAAGAGGATCATTGGGAAAATGACTGAGACATATAAAGATTGGCACGAGAAACTTCCATTTGCTTGTTTGCATATCGCACATCTGTGCGAACATCTCGGAGCACTCCTTTCTCTCTAGTCTTGAATGGAGCTGTGCTACCTATCGAGGTGAGATCCCTCCTGCGAGTATGATGGAATCAAGTTAGAAGAAGCAATGGGTTCGACCGATATGACAGTTGAACCATGAAGAAAACGTCTAAGGGCAATTGTCATGGCAATGTACAAAAGATGATCGCAGCCATGACAGAGTACGACCAGAGAGTTCCATGAAGGAGAACTCGTTCTGAGAAAGATTCTCCCAATACAAAAAGACCTGCGAGAAAAATGGGCACCAAATTGGGAAGGACCATACGTTGTAAAAAAGGCATTTTCAGGAGAAGCTTTAATCCTTACCGAGATGGATGAGAAGGAGTTACCGAATCCGGTGAATTCGGATGCGGTGAAGAAATATTATGCTTAAGATGAAAACCCGAAAAGGGCATCTTAAAAAAAAGGGCGAAAACCCGAAAAGGGCGTCTTGATTAGTACAAAAGATTAGGATGAAAACTCGAGAGGGCGTCCTAATGAAACAAACCTGGCGGTCGACGATAGTCAAGTAGTGAGACTACAGTATTGAAGCACTTCTGAAAGCTCGAAATTTTCTACGCAAGAAGCCATGCTCGAAAGATTATTGATTGAGGAACGTGGAAGAGTTCATGTGTTGAATATCTAGAGCATTGTATCCGTTGAATACGACCTTTTCTTTCTTTTTGACATTTTACTCTCATTGGTTAACTTTCTTTGTTTGCCACACTTGAAATAAAGGAATATGAGATATCCTTTGTGTCCCTACCTGACCATTTTCATGCATCTCATTATGTGTTTATTAATGATAAATCGTGAAATGACATACTCTAACAAAAGAAATGTCAAGCATTACCGGATAAGAATTTGATAAGTGCAGATCTTCAAGCAAGAACAAAGTTTAACCAAGGGCAAAAAGGGTGATATCTGAGAAACGTCGATTACTCGTAAGCTCGAGACAGTATGAGGCCTGAAGAGAAGGTCGAGAATCAAAGCAATGAACGCAGATCTCACATCATGGCGAAAATGAATACGACCAATATGCTAAGAGCATGCATAATCATGTAGGCATAAAGGCATTAAGACAAATGTGCATATCATGAGACATTATCATGGCATATACAGGTAATCAGTAAGCAAAATCTGAATGAGGTCGCACTGAATCAAGGAAAGATACCCGAGTTCTACCAAGGACTGGTTTGGTATTTTGATGTTAATATTCATGCTTTCCAAGGAAATCAACTCATATTGCGAGAAATGAGTTGAGCCTCAAGACACGTTGAGGTATTTTTAAATTTTTTAAAAAATCAACTCATATTGCGAGAAGTGGTTGAGCTCGGGCCGCCGAGGTATTTTAGTTTATGTTTTAATTGACTTATTGCGAGAGGTGAGTTAAGCTTTTAATTTTGTTTTTCAAAATCAATCATATTGCGAGAATGAGTTGAGCTAAAAACGTTGAGGTTTTTAAATTTTTAAAAAAATCAACTCATATTGCAGAAGTGAGTTACCGGGCACTCAGGTTTTTTGTTTTATGTTTTAATACTATTGCGAGAGTGAGTTAGCTTTTATTTTGTTTTTCAAAATCACTATTGCGAGAATGAGTGGCTAAGACCGTGTTTAATTTTAAAAAAACACTCATATTGCGGAATGAGTTGAGCCCGGGCACGCCGAGGTATTTTAGTTTATGTTTTAAATTGATCAATTCGAGAGGTGAGGTTAAGCCTTTTAATTTTGTTTTTTCAAAATCAATATTGCGAAAATGAGTTAGCTCAGACACGTTGAGGTATTTTTAAATTTTAAAAAAAATCAACTCATATGCGAGATGAGTTGAGCCTCGGGCACGCCGAGGTATTTTAGTTTATGTTTAAATGATCAATTGCAGAGGTGAGTTAAGCCTTTTAATTTTGTTTTCAAAATCAACTCATATTGCAAGGTGAGTTGAGCCGGTCACATGCTGAGGTATTTTCAATTTATGTTTTTTTCAATCTATGCTTTCAAAAATCAACTTATATTGGAGAGGTGAGTTGAGCCTCAGGCACGCTGAGGTATTTTCAATTTCTGCTTTACTAATTCTACTTTTCAAAACAATCCTATTGCAAGAGGTGAGTTGAGCCTCAGGCACAGCTGAGGTCTTCAAATTCTGTTTTATTCTGTTTTTTTTTATTCTGTTTTTCAAAAAAATCAACTCTATTGCAGAGGTGATTGAGCTAGGGCAGCTGAGTATTTTTCATTCTATTTCAATTTGTTTTTAAAATACTCATATGCGAAGGTGAGTGGCCTTTTAATTTCTATTTTTCAAAACCAACTCAATTGTGAGAGGTGAGTTGAGCATTTTTCTATTTTCAAAAATCAACTCATATTGCGAGAGGTGAGTTGAGCCTTTGCAAATTCTGTTTCAAAAATCAACTCATATTGCGAAAAGTGAGTTGAACTTGGCTCAGTGCTGAGCTATTTTCAATTTCTATTTAATGTCTAGTTTTAAGAGTAATCATATTGCGAGAATGAGTTGAGCTCAGGATCACATGCCGATAAGATAAAGATTGGACAATTGAACAAAATTAGTGCTTTTAGTCTTGCACTATCCTTGTTTCACATGAAGCAAAGAGGGCAATTGTAAGCAAAATTTTGTCCGACTAGAATTTGGTTAATTTTCAAATTCAAAAAAAAATTAAAAATAAAATTGCATTTTGACCCCTAAACTTTTCCTAATTTCTTTTGACCCTTAAACTTTCTTTAATTTCACTAGACCCTAAACATTAATTCATTTCTAAATTTCATTAATTCCAAATTTTGCTCTTTAGGTCCACGGTACATATTAATCCATTTAGCCAAAATT